>NC_135233.1:52795000-52972500 GCF_051348905.1 Ranitomeya variabilis | reverse complement strand
CTGTGCAAAGAGCTGATATGTTACCGCTACCATGATATTCTATACGCCCAGAGTTATCGTACTAATGATCGACGTGCACATCAAATTTTGATCAGCCAGTCTAAATGACCGCCGGTCTAATTGATCAGCGGTCGTGTCATGGGCACCGTTGGCACATCTAAAGGGGGCATTAACTTGGTGATCAAAGGATTTTGCAAATGAGATTGGAGTTTTCTCTGATGTTGGTTGAGAGAGCAGGAGCTAGGCTAGAAACAGCCGTGCATCTATTTTAGGAAGAAATTACAGCAGTTTCCTTATCATCAGAGATAGGATTATAGTGACAGGTAACACTTCTATACAAAGGAGATTGGAGTTTTCTCTGATTGTGGCTGGGAGAGCAAGAGCTAAGTTGTGGATAGCCATTCATCTGTTTTATGACTCTTTCAGGAAGAATTTACAGCAGTTTCCTTATCATCAGAGGTAGGATTATAGTGACAGGTAACACTTCTATACAAAGGAGATTGGAGTTTTCTCTGATTGTGGCTGGGAGAGCAAGAGCTAAGTTGTGGATAGCCATGCATCTGTTTTAGGACGCTTTCAGGAAGAATTTACAGCAGTTTCCTTATCATCAGAGGTAGGATTATAGTGACAGGTAACACCTCTATACAAAGGAGATTGGAGTTTTCTCTGATTGTGGCTGGGAGAGCAAGAGCTAAGTTGTGGATAGCCATGCATCTGTTTTAGGACTCTTTCAGGAAGAATTTACAGCAGTTTCCTTATCATCAGAGGAATGATTATAGTGACAGGTAACACCTCTATACAAAGGAGATTGGAGTTTTCTCTGATTGTGGCTGGGAGAGCAAGAGCTAAGTTATGGACAGCCATGCATCTGGTTTAGGACAGCTCAGGAAACCTGCACAGACTGTAATCCACAGCACTAGAAAAGGAAAAAAAAGCCCTGTAATAACTGTGTATCCTCATCAAATTTTGATCAGCCAATCTAAATGTCCGCCGGTCTAATTGATCAGCGGTTGTTTCATGGGCACCGTCGGCACGTCTAATGGGGACATTAACTTGGTGATCAAAGGATTTTGCAAATGAGATTGTAGTTTTCTCTGATACTGGCTGCCATGCATGTATTTTAGGAAGAGTTTACAGCAGTTTCCTTATCATCAGAGGTAGGATGGATTATAGTGACAGGTAACACCTCTATACAAATGAGATTGGAGTTTTCTCTGATTCTGGCCTGGAGAGCAGTAGATAGTCTGTCCACACCCATTCGTCTGTTTTAGGACAGCACAGGACACCTGTGCAGACAGCGCTATAAAACTGAAAAAAAAAATGACTGTGTATCCATAAATACCAGCCTGTCCTATCAGCGCCATAGCCCTGATTACGCTCCGGTGAGACTAGCCTATCACTTTCATGTAGCAGCAGCGCAATCGACAGTGAATAAGAATACATTGCATCCTCCGCTTTATAACTCACTGAAGTGGCTTTAGTTACCATCGTTTGATGCTGCCTCTGATGATCACTCTTTCTGCCAAATCCTTCTTCATCAAGGATTTAGAAACTCTAATCCAATTTAGTGTGTATGTGGCTTGAATTCTCTTTCTAAGGCAGGGTTAGCACACAGCAATTTTGCTTCCAATCGAGTATTTAAAGCATCTTTTATTGCCAAAAAGCATTTGCTGAGTAATGATGTTATGTTGGCCGAACAGGCCGTGCAAGCAGAAAACGTACTATTGTTTAAGTCAAGTTTTTTTTAGTTTACGTGTATTTTTTTCCCCCATATCACAATCTTTATTAAAAAAATAATAATCTTGTAATTTTTCCCCCTGGCCACTGGGGGCTTTTTTTTAGACTCTTACTTCCTGTCCTTTCAGGAAGAGTTTGCAGCATTTTCCTTATCATAAGAGGCAGGATTACAGTGACAGGTAACGCCTCTTTTCACACGCTCATTAAATACTTGGTTACAAAATATAGGGTCATAGCCTGTTCATTGTGGCTAATGTACATGTCGATTTCCTAAAATAACAGGAAAGTAAAGTGTAAAAAAAAATCCCTAGAGGTCAGTGTGAAAATTGCAAGATTTCCATATATATATATATATATATATATATATATATATATATATATATATTTTATTTATTTTTTTTAAAGATTGTGATATGGAAAAAAAAACATTGCTCAAAAACAAACAAGAAAACAAAAGTAACCTGGGGTTATTCTGCAGGGTAGTAGTGATGCACTGAAAGCATGGCTATCGGGAAGAAATGAACTTTATTCCTTTGCCAGCCTTGGCTTTCAGTCGCCACTAAATAGAACAGTTGTAACCTAATTCACTAATAAGGGGGAGATACATAACATTGAATGGGTTCATCCCTACATGTAAAGTTATTTTCCACCAATCCACAGAATAGGTAATAGCTTGGAAAATCGTGGGAGTCTGACGACTGGGATCCCCAGCGATCCCAAGGGCAAGGTTCTTATGGTGGCCCGTCAGAATGGCTACAACTCGATTCATTCCTTATGGGACTATTACAGATGTGTGAGCCCTACACTCGGCTAACTGTGGCAGTCCCATAAAGATTGAATGGACTGGTGGCACATACTGATTTAGCATTTTAAAGTTCCATTCTTATGAGCAGTGGGGCGTCCCACCAATCCATATATTTATATCACAAATTTCAAAGGGGGCATTCAAATTCACTCTCATACAGAATCCACTCCCTGAAGAAGCTTGATGCGAAACGCGCGTCAGGTGCGATTTCTTTGATTGCTAAATTGTACTCCATTATGTAAAGTCTTTCCTTGTTTGCCCGTATGTACATTAAAGGGCTTTCACGTATACACACCACGGGCGTTTTTGGCTTGTAGCTTTTGAGTGTCTGTCCTCAATACGAGGACTGCACCCAAGATAACCCTGTACTGATTTGTATTTTATATGTCTGACTTTTGTATGGCTCTTTCTATCTGGAGCATGTACGGCCGTTCCTCTGCTGCATATGGGAACTTTGCTAATATACAGATGGAAATCGATCATGGAAACGTCTTGCAATCATTCGGATCTGAGTCGGGATCGTTTTCTGTAAGCAGCAATAAGATAAAGTTACTCCCATTTATTTCAGTAACTCTCCAGCTTTTTTTTCAAGATGAACCAACCAAAACGATGGAGTGTGAATAATCCAGTAGGAATCGGCCACATTGTAGCTGCGGGTTAAGTACACTGAGATTAGCAGGCTGCTATGTATAACATAGGACTGCGCTAGTACATGATCTAACCATAATTATCTGACAGGCTTCTCCTGAGCCATCCTCATTGCTTCATCAAGCATCTTGTCTTCTCGTTCAGCTGGCCTTTTATTCTGCTGATTCCATTAGAACTCGCGCTCATTCATTCCTCTTCTCTTCTGGAAGGAAACAAGACAAACTTTTCATGCATTTTATGATTCTTCACACTTTAGATTGATAGTACAGTTACTTTTTTTATTGCTCCAAAACCTCTAAAATATTAAAAAGCAATTTCCCCAATTGCTATTACCGTAGATAATATCCTATGAATTGCGTATACAGCTCACATGCAGACCTGTGTGTGTCCATAGTTACGGGCAACAAATAAACATTCTGTAGTCGTGACCATTACTGCTTTCATACATTACGTAGATAGGGAGGAATTGGAAGGGAATATTTTACAATAAGATGCAATATTAAAGATAATGTGTCATCAGAAAAGTTAGGCGATCCCTGCATGTGTTGCAGCTGTCGAACAGCGGGCGCGGAGACTCGAACATATCTTTCGAGCATACCGAAGACCCTCGGTCAGCACACAAGAATGCTCAGATAGCACCTTATCTGAGCACGTTTGCTCATCACATTCTTTTTATTGCCGATTTTCCCCGTAACCTGGGTGGGTATATTAGCCCAAGTTGCAGAGGAATTTCAGCCTCTTGTCTCTATAGCAGAGCTCTCTGGGTCTCTTAAGACCAAGTAACTCCTGCTCTCTCCCTGCACCCAGTAGGGTCAGTGCTTCCTAACCTTTTCTTAATCTACAGACACAAGCTCTAGTTCAGCGCTGTGTATACAGAGATCGAGAAGGTAAACCTTGGAATAAATCATGCTTATCTTCTCTCTGGGAAGCCTGGCTGTGTCTGGCAGCAGACTCCCGCCCGCAGAGCTTCATGATCTTGTGCAACCTGTTTAGTTTTAAAACATCAGTTAGAGTAATATGTGGACTACTTGGATGCTTATAGTCCATGGGAAGTCTACATAGTTAAACAAAAATAAATAAATCAGGAATCTTATAATTTTCACCATTAGACCTAATATTTGGCTCATGCTTATGGTTATTTTCAGCAGCCACATGGACATTAGCAATAATAGATTGGCTCTGATTTATTCACTTCTATAGGAAAGTTTTCTAAGCATGCTGTGATCTGTGCAAATGTCATAATACAGAAGGGGAGGTGGTGAGCTGTGACATCACCATTTGGGAACGGTGGATTCTTTCATATGTACTGTACATATATCGGTTACCTTTCGCTGTCATCTTGTCAGGAGTGATAATGAAAGTGCTGAAAAGTCTTCTGTACAGAACAGGAACTGTGAGTCTATTATAAGACCTAGTGGCTTTAGTATTAGTGTGAAAATTGCAAGATTTCCAATTTTTCTTCTCTTATATATAAATATGGAATACCGAAGAAAAAATCCCAAACATTTAAAGCACAGATCTCCCAAAGTCTGTGCAGCGGGCTGCTCTAAATTGGACAGCTTGAGCTGCTACCGGTGGGCTACCCTCATCAGTGCAGAAGTGCTGTAAGATCCTAGAAATCTCGCGTCTGCACAGAAGACAGTAGCCCAGCGGCAGGATGCTGCGTAGTTTAGTGCAACCGGCAACACAGACTTTAGACAGTCTCTCCTGCGGGTGAACAGCAAAATCCTCTAATAGAGTGATTTGGAAAAATAATTATACTGCAGAGTCCTGCACTATTAGCGTACAGAGAGGAGCGGGAAGTGAAGAGTACGAGAGAGAGGCACAGACACGCACAGACCTGTGCTGCTGCTTTTTTAGTACCGTAAGTTACTTTACCCCCAGAGCAGGATTCACAGCTATACTGCTCAGTACTGCTGTATAATGTTCTTCATGCTGCTGCTTTTGATAATGTATTATATAAAGACTGGAAAGTAGTAAACCATCATTTCTGTGTAGTTACCTTACTCCAGAGCAGGATTCACAGCTACTCTGCTCAGTACTGCTGTATAATGTTCTTCATGCTGCCGCTTCTGATAATGTATTATATAAGGACTGGAAAGCAGTAAACCATCATTTCTGTGTAGTTACGTAGTTACCTTACCCCCAGAGCAGGATTCACAGTTACACTGCTCAGAACTGCTGTATAATGTTCTTCATGCTGCTGCTTCTGATAATGTATTATATGAGGACTGTAAACCATCATTTCTGTGTAGTTACCTTACCCCCCAGAGCAGGATTCACAGCTACACTGCTCAGTACTGTTGTATAATGTTCTTCATGGTGCCGCTTCTGATAATGTATTATATAAGGACTGGAAAGCAGTAAACAATCATTTCTGTGTGTGCTGTGTATGGGAAAAAATCACATCATAGTAGTTAGTCTCCACCTACTAGCTCAGAGAAAACTGAAAAGTTAAAATAGAACACACTAAGGAGAAAACTAGTGGAAAAATGCCATGAACAAGTCATATAATGACCAGAATAGTGTTATCGTTCACATGCTCACAACAGATTTTTCCAGAAAGTCACCTGAAGCTACAGATATGTTTTAATTGTTATAAAACAATGAATGTTAGCGTGTGATCCGGCGGCTCTAATTTATTTTTGGAATATGATGTGGACTCAGATCCAGCATGGCTTATCCTATAGCCAGATGACATAAATGGTTGTCACTATTGTGTAAAGATGACGCTTAGGTTCAGCGTGAGGCACTTCTGTAGCGTTGATAAATGGAGCTGTCAGACAAGGATACCGAGCCTCAGTAAAACAAATCACTTAATTTGCAGCATTCATTAATGAGGATGATTCATAAAGGAGTGAGTTTTTTTAGACCAGATTTGCGTAATTGTCTAAATAAATGAACACATGATGTGGGGATCTCATGTGAGCTAAAACAACACTTAGGCGAAAAAGCATCACAGACGTTTAGTCATATGGGATTTCTTATGCAACAGTTTCTCTTTGTCTGATCTACGGTATCTATTTATCTATCGATCAATCATATAGTCACTTTCTATTTATTATTTATTTATTAGAATTGAGCAAAAAAAATGTGGCTGCCCTGATCTGGTGTCCAGTCTTAAGTAACAGCCAGACCGGGCAGTGTTCACTTCTGGCACCTTGGCACCTCTGATATATAAAAATAGACAATATGTCATAGATTGATACTGAAGATAGATAGATAGATAGATAGATAGATAGATAGATAGATAGATAGATTCACCCTTTTAACCCTTTTTGCTTTGTTGCTGATTACACAGGAGTCTTGGGTTGAGTCCTTGGATTAGCCACTGGCCGGTCGAGATGTATGGCAGGAATGGTCGGTTCGCTGGCTCAAAAGAGGCTAGACAAGGGAGAAAATCGTGAGTCAGAATCCTCAATAAATGGGCTAGGGTCAGAACCAGCATCAAACAGGCAAAGCAGAAGCGGAAAAGAAGGAGTAAACCAAAGCTAGACAGATCTATAACTGGCTACTCCCAGGGTGTTTTAGAAGGATGTTGTGCTGGTCCATTGGCCAAAGCAGGGAGCTGATTCCTCCAACTCTACAGTACACACGCCAATACTTCCAGAGTAGATGGCACTACAGGTCCCTGCTATCCTAGTCTGCGGCTGGACCAGAGCCTGTACTGTCCAGAGATTGATCCCGATGTTTCCTCTATTACCAGTGTTGCCCAGAGGATGAATATAGTGGTACCTGGTGATAAAAGCAGTCTTCTAAGGCCACCTGACTCTTATAAATTTTTGAGAATCAATGGCCAAGCACTCAGTCGGCCATGAGGTATCTCTCGCGGCATCTCCATATACCGGTACACAACCTTTCGGCTTGGGTGTGTTTTCAAAGGACAGAGCGGCGAAGGTTTGGCAGGGGAACAGTGAAAATTTGAGATAATTTGTAAGTAGAGGCATAGTTGGAGGCTTGTTGCCATAGTCCTTGGCATAGCTTGAGGCTTGAACATTGGTGGCCATGGAGAGGTTTTAGCATTTAAGATGTTTCCTGTCTATGGCCCTCAAGGTTTTGCGGCTTTGTTCGGTCTGCCTCCATTACAATCCAACTAGTACCTGACTGTCGGAGATGTGTAACATGCTCTTAGTACTAATGTATAGCATTGGTGGCATCACTGTATACGTTTGTGTTCCACTCATCGTTGTGTGCCAATTTAGTCTTTGTCTTATTGGTTAGGCTGGTTTCACATCTCCGACTTTCTCGGTCCATGTCCCGACCTGAAGTCAACTGTCACATAGGAACAGTTGAGTTTGTGTTAGGAGTCTCGAGGATCATCCAGACATCGTGATCTGTTCTACGACCGTGAAAGTCAGATGTGTGAAACCGGCCTTACGTGACAACCTGTAAATAAAAATTGAATAATTTGCCAATTTTTTTTTTTTATTTCTTTCATGTCACGTTTTAAGTGTTGGAAATTTTCATCAGAATTTTTCTTCTTCACTTTCCCTGATGACTTTTCTCTGCCATATTGTGGGGTTTTATCATAGGTAGATGTTGACTCGTGCATTCAAGGACCTTTAGATTTGTTGACACAAGATAAAATATTGATGGCCAATACCTACGATGACACTTTTCCGTTAGGTTTCATTATTTGAAGTCTGTTTAATTAGGGGAGTAGTACATTCCCTGGACGATGACCTTGTATGTAAGCTGTGATCTTCAGGTGAACAAATACTTATTCTTTTATTGTAATTTCATTATATACTGTACATGACAGCTTTTTGGGCAGTTCCAGAGGGTGGAATTTTTTTTCCATTCCCATGCCCTCTTTTGACAGGCTAGACCGCTGCCATGCTTCCATTTTTCGCACTCTGAATGTGCATCATGGTGTGGGTGCGGCTAATGAATATAAGGTGTAACAACTTCCTTACAGCGCCACCACTGCAAAAATGAAGTATTACACATCGCTGATTCAAATCAATGAGTTGTTTTTATAATGTAGGAGAGGACGGGTCCTTCAGAGCAAGAGACGCTCTTCACAACCACTCTGGTCTAGAAATGCGACCAGACACCCTCGGTATTACTTAACATGGTTATGAAAATGGTGTTTCTTCCCCGGACAGCCCCTTTTAGCAGATACCACATAGGTTGGGATGTGGTGCAGAATATTACATATTAAACTCCCATTCACAAAGCGAGGTGACGTCTACCTGATGTCTCCGTGGAAGTTTTTCTCAATGTTCCCCATGGTGTCTACTATCTATAACATCCTACCGAGATTCTGTCCATTCCACGGTGACATCCGGATGTTATTTCCCGTCTCCTCCCATGGGACCCATCAGTCGGTAGTCACCAGATGTGGCGGCCTTTTTGATTTCCGAACCCACTGCAATGATGCCAGGAACGTAACCTGTAATTGTTTCCGGAAACATAGTCTCCGGCAGCTGACGAAGAAACCATTCATAGATAATTGCTCTGGAAAACAATTGTAGGGAATAATTGTCAAATCCTGCAGATATTCATCTCCTGGAATGACAGCAATGAAGATATGATACAGAACATAAACTGGGACATTGTCAAACCTTTTCCTTATACAAAGAATAACATATATTGATGTAATAGAAATATCCCTTTAACGGGTTCCCTGGACCTGGGGAGGGGGAGTAAAGCACATGGTTTTTTTTTGGTCTTTTTTTTTTTTTAAATTGCATCTGCTGGACAAAGGTTTTCTGAAACAGGAAAATACTTTTAATGGATCGTAGATATAAACCCCGATTCATTATATGTGGGTTTCTATTTTTATTTTTTTCTTCTTGTACTTGTTTTTTTTAATGGTATAATATTTTTAGATTTGGTCTTGTAATTTTTATTTTCATGATGGATGTTCCCATTGCTGAGATAGGGGTTAACAGTTGGTGCTTTTAGAATTCTACAGAGAGGTGCGGGGAGCTAGAGGACAACACAGACATTCTATTCTGCCGCAAGTTCCCCTGACACTTACAGTACTCCATAGAAGTTTATGAGAACCAACTGTCATCTGAGTGATGGGAAAAATCTGTTTTTTTCTGAAGACACATTTTACCACTGAATTGAGAATTTTGAGAATGAAAGATCAGTCCAGAAGGAGAAAGCTGCAGATATATCACGAAATGTCTAATTTTCACGTGCACTATTGATTTATGAAAAAAATGAATAAATTGATGTTTACGCTACAAGATTTTAGCAGGAAAGTGTGAATGTGACAGTGGGAATATATAAACATACAGAAGTATATTTTCTGTGTGCACAAATTACACCTCGATGATTCATTAAGACGAGATTAATAACTTCACCTCTATCATTAACAAACAAGTTATTCCGGATTGAAACAGATAGAATATTCCTTGTGTACAGGGAAAACATATTTGTTTTGCCGCCTTAAAAGTCGCGGGATGGCACAATTTACTTTTTTTTAAAAGGAAGTAGCCCTTTGATGAACTTTACAGCAAGACTAGGGATATTCTCCGAGCCAATCACACATATACAGTCAATTATTTGGGAGGTATTGCCCCTTATCAGTGTTGACCAGGGTACTGGGTAACTGAATATGAAGCCGTTAATGAGGGTCTATGGGGCTGGGCCAGCTCCAGCTTTTTGTGAGCCCTGGGAGAAAGAGTCTCAGTGGGCCCCTTTAACACATACCATGATTCATGATACAGCAGAGAAATATAGGTATAGTACAATGCCAAAGATTTCACTTCTTACATTACAGTATTATGGGCACCACATAATGCACCATACAGAATAATGAGACCCATGTAATGCTCCATACAGAATAATGGGCCCCACATAATGCTCCATACAGAATAATGGGCCCCACATAATGCTCTATACAGAATAATGGGCCCCATATAATGCTCCATACAGAATTATGGGCTCCACATAATTCTCTATAAAGAATAATGGGCCCCATATAATGCTCCATCCAGAATAATGGGCCCCACATAATGCTCCATACAGAATAATGGGCCCCATATAATGCTCCATACAGAATAATGGGCCCAACATAATGCTCCATACAGAATAATGGTCCCCACATAATGCTCCATGCAGAATAATGGGCCCCACATAATGCTCCATACAGAATAATGGGCCCCACATAATGCTCCATACAGAATAATGGGCCCCACATAATGCTTCATACAGAATAATGGGCCCCACATAATGCTCCATACAGAATAATGAGCCCCATGTAATGCTCCATACAGAATAATGGGCCCCACATAATGCTCCATACAGAATAATGGGCCCCACATAATGCTTCATACAGAATAATGGGCCCCATATAATGCTCCATACAGAATAATGAGCCCCATATAATGCTCCATACAGAATAATGGGCCCCACATAATGCTCCATACAGAATAATGGGCCCCATATAATGCTCCATACAGAATAATGGGCCCCATATAATGCTCCATACAGAATAATAGGCCCCACATAATGCTCTATACAGAATAACGGGCCCCATATAATTCTCCATACAGAATAATGGGCCCCATATAATGCTCCATACAGAATAATGGGCCCCATATAATGCTCCATACAGAATAATGGGCCCCACATAATGCTCTATACAGAATAATGTACCCCATATAATGCTCCATACAGAATAATGGGCCCCTTAAAATGCTCCATACAGAATAATGGGCCCCATATAATGCTCCATACAGAATAATGGGCCCCACATAATGCTCTATACAGAATAATGGGTCCCATATAATGCTGCATACAGAATAATGGGCCCCACATAATGCTCTATGCAGCATAACGGGCCCCATATAATGCTCCATACAGAATAATGGGCCCCATATAATGCTCCATACAGAATAATGGGCCTTATATAATGCTCCATACAGAATAATGGGCCCCACATAATGCTCTATACAGAATAACGGGCCCCATATAATGCTCCATACAGAATAATGGGCCCCATATAATGCTCCATACAGAATAATGGGCCCCATATAATGCTCAATATATCACTGGCCCCATATTTTACTCCAAACATTAAAACAATTTAAAAAAATGAAATACTCACCTCTACTCGCTGGCCGCTGCTCTGCTCTGTACTCCTCAGAGACGCCATCTTACGGCTCTCTGCGCTGTGACTGCTCAGGCAGAGGGCGCACACTAGTGACATCATCGCGCCCTCTGACCTGAAATGTCACAGTCAGAAGACGGAAGACGCCGCAGGAACAGGGAGAGGCGAGTATCGCAAGTACTGAGGCCCGGAGCAAGCGGCGGGGGGCCCACTCGTGAGCGCTGGCATTAGCCCAGGCATGCCTTCTCAGGCTTAGGCACTTGCTCGGGTTCTTACGCCGGCCTTGCTATTTGGTCACTGACTGTCTCTCTTAGTGGAAAAACACTTTGTATATGTGAAATTCTGTCAGATTAGTAATGAAAACTATTTTCAGTAGATTTTTTTTTTCTTGGTAAATATTGAGAAATTGATTTTTTCTCTATGTGTCCCGAGCACCGGACACGCAGCGGCTGACATTGGTCACTTTGTGTTAATATCAGCAATGTTCCCTAGGGCTCAGAATCTGGAAAAACACAAAATACGTTCAGAAAATTCCCATATATCGTCTATCTTCAGGGAAACTGAGCACGTTGCTGTGAAATGCGTCAAGACGTGACCTGAAATGCCGCCGAGCTGTGGATTGTGTTTGTCACTGGATATAAGACTCAAAGGGGTATTCCCATCTCCAAGATCCTAGCCCAATATGTAGTAGGTGTAATAATAATAATATTAGCAAATACCTCCAATTAGAAATGTAGTGTAGTTCTTCTGATTCTCTAGGTCTATTTCCTCATATGCAGGCATTGCAGGACCTTAGGTATCCATGGTTACGACAATTGATATAGTGACAGCGTGTTGCTAGTGGTTGTGACCATGGATACCTAAGGTCCTGCATGGGGTAAACGAGATAGCAAATCAGAAGAACTATACTACATCTCTAATCAACATTGACCGCACTTATCAATTCAGAAATTTGAAGGAGTTATTTGGTTTAGAAAAAATCCATTTCCCCAGCTGAAATTTATTTTCCAAATTATAGACTAAACCTAGAAAAAAAATGATGGTGGTGAATAGAACGGTATCTTGCCTATAATGTTTATGAAGTTTTGTAGAAATACCGCAAAGGAGACTAAGCAGTGTAGGAGGACGCCTGCCGCAGACAGTTGTCCTACAGCCAGAGACAAGACTGGAGAAGAGCATGGTGGCTCAGTGGTTAGCACTGGGGTCCTGGGTTTGAATCCCACCAAGGACAAGATCTGCGAGGAGTTTGTATGTTCTCCCCGTGTTTGCGTGGGCTTCCTCTTGTTTCTATGGGGGTTGCTGACTTATCGCTGCTCCATTTTCGGTTACGATGCTGTTCTGCCCAGCGGTGTGTAGGCAGTGATGACGCTGGTTTCACAAATGCTTGAATAACTGGTACATCGTCAAGTCTCAACAAAATGCCGGAATTATTCCGGTTGCATGTATGTGTAAGCAGCCAGAATATCATTAGCCAATATGTCTCCCTGCTCCAGGAGCGGGAGTGGTATAGACATTCCCAGGATTGTTAATAAAGTCTTTCTTCAGGTTCTTCTAAAATGGTGTAAAAAAGAAAAAACTAGTCCAAACATTGGTGCTGGGACTATTATGGTGCAAGGTCTAATAATCTGCCTAAGCAATTTGTATAAGGGCAGGTGCAGACGTCCAAGAGTACTAGGCCGATTATGCTTATTACACACCGATCAGAAGTGTTATCAGAGTTTGACCAGAGTGTAAGAAGATGGAGAAAGAAACTTTCCATCTTCTCCATTGTGTGAGGCTGCGGAAATCAGACTGCACTCAGATGTCATCCAAGTGCAGTCCGATGTTTCACACGCACTCATTGGCTTGCATGGCTGAGTGCGATCCAAATATCATAATAAACTCAGACATGCTGCAGTTTTGTTCCTATTAAGTCTCTGTCCAAGGAAAAAAAATCGTACATGTGCACGGCCCCATAGACTAACATTGGTCCGGGTGCGATGTTTTGTCGGATCGCACTCGGACTGAAAATACGAGCTCTAACTCTGTTTTTTTAACTTTTGTTTCCAACTATTGATGTGTGTCTAATTTTATCGTTAGTGTTTTATCCGCTTTAAAAAATCATTTGCAAGCTTTTCCGTTCCAAATGTTATAAAATAAGCGGCCAGCACTTGGGTAACATGCGGCTGGTATCAGTGTGCTGTCCGTTTTTTGTTTTTTTTCACAAACCAATTCACTTGAATAAGTGATTTTGATTTGCAGATTACAACCAGACATGTCTCCTTTTTTGGGGGGAAGGTGACACTTGGTCCTCAAAAATGGAAATGTGAACATGCTCAAAAATTGTGGATGGGTGCGGCTTCTATGTAAAACACGGATAAAATATGTAGGAAAAATTGGGACATTTAAAAGGGGTCTGAGGACGTCCGCTCCCAGTCATTGGTCAGGGGCGATTAGCTGGGTAGAGAGTAAACATTCATTGACTGTCTGACTAATCAGTGGACCTAAAAATCCCTGTTGTAGACAACACATCTCCCCGATTAAGCTGGATTTTATATTAAAGTTTGTTACACTGGAAAATTGTCACGTGAGTGTATAAAATAAAGATTATACTTCCAAACGACCCCTATGCAGAGGCCCTATCGCCAGGTTGAACATGACCAGTTTTTGCTCTTATTTAATTCCCGCTCCTCCCCTGAGTATACCATTTTTTATTTTTTAAAAATCCGCCATATAGTTCCAGAGATATGGGCCATTTTATTCAGTGCTATTTTTTTTGCCTTTAGCAAAGGGGCGAGGCACACACAGAGTAATTATGCAGATCAGATGATGGACACGCCCCCATAGAATGCTGTCAGCCACGCCCCTTTAGTAAAGACCATAAGTCTTAGCACTAAATTAAAAGGCACGTATCTCTGGAACCGTAGGGCGGATTTAAAAAAAGAAAAAAGTGTATTACTCAGAGGAGCAGTGGGAATAAAGTAAGAGCAAAAACTGGACACTTTTGAGTTAGTAATAAGTCCCCTTTAAGTAGTGTTATGAGGTGTATATAGGTGAAGAGAATATTATTGGATACCTTAAATAGCACTTTTAGGTCTGTACCTACTGTATAGGGGGCCAAGGGCAGCAGAGGGTCCTGGCTGGGCAATGATAAACTTGCAGCAGGCTCATGCTATTGTGATTTGCCATTTACAGTACTGGTGCCTTCCTATGCGGCAGAAAAACCACGACATCTGCACATTAGAGTCAAAAAGGAAAGAAAAATAAAGATTTCCAGACTAAATCTCATATAGCATTACTCAGCCTCGCTTGTTTTCTTCTAATTGATGTTTTAGCTTTTCCTATTTGTACAACTTACTACAATAAGTGGCAAGTGATGTTTTTATGTTTTCGGCACTTTCCAAACACAACATTTATTGAGACCTCCTTAGGGACGGTCGGCAGAACAGAAAACACAGATCCGTCTTACTCTGTACATCGCCTTATCTTGCGAGTAGGTTCAGAGATCCTAGCGTAGGAGCAAAGGATGGACCATGGAGGTGTCATTGTCCAATCCCGGCAAAAACGGTAATTGTAAAAAATAAATACCACAAATAAATAAAGAATCCAATCACATATAAGTTGTTACATCACAATTATTTTTTCATACTTAAAGAACTAAATAAGTGTAAAAAGGACTGGATCACGGCGTATCTGGGTCATTGGGCGCAATGGCGTAACTTAAAGCTCATGGGCCCCAATGCACACGTTCCAATGGGACCCCCAATTATTGCAAGTCATGATGAGATGGTGACCGATCTATATTAACCCCGTCAGTCCTGTCTGTTTACAGTACTTGTGAAACCTTTTTGAATCTATGGGAATTTTTTTTTACCTTTATGCACTCTCATGGTAACCCTGTGCCAAGTCCAGATAGGGTGCGTGCTCGTACATGCCCAGCAGGAGCACATCCGTATCTGAAGGTTGGAGCGACTAGTTAGAAAAGACAACAGTGACGCGGACTGAACGATCACAGTGAGACGGGAAGGTGTACAAGCGAGTAGTACCGGAGTGCTGCAGGCTGAGTCTTGTCCCGGCCATCCCTGTATTTAATCAATCTTAATCAATCTCATTAAGGGCTGGGGAGAAAATGAGTTTGCAAAGTTGACGGTAATTTCGGAAAACCAATATTCCCATATTATCAACTGAATATATATATATATACAGTACAGACCAAAAGTTTGGACACACCTTCTCATTTAAAGATTTTTCTGTATTTTCATGACTACGAAAATTGTATATTCACACTGAAAGCATCAAAACTATGAATTAACACATGGGGAATTATATACTTAACAAAAAAGTGTGAAACAACTGAAATTATGTCTTATAGTCTAGGTTCTTCAAAGTTGCCACCTTTTGCTTTGATGACTGCTTTGCACACTCTTGGCATTCTCTTGATGAGCTTCAAGAGGTAGTCACCGGGAATGGTTTTCACTTCACAGGTGTGCCCTGTCAGGTTTAATAAGTGGGATTTCTTGCCTTATAAATGGGGTTGGGACCATCAGTTGTGTTGTGCAGAAGTCTGGTGGATACACAGCTGATAGTCCTACTAAATAGACTGTTGGAATTTGTATTATGGCAAGAAAAAAGCAGCTAAGTAAAGAAAAACAAGTGGCCATCATTATTTTAAGAAATGAAGGTCAGTCAGTCCGAAAAATTGGGCAAACTTTGAAAATGATCCAAGTGCAGTGGCAAAAACCATTAAGCGCTACAAAGAAACTGGCTCACATGAGGACCGCCCCAGGAAAGGAAGACCAAGAGTCACCTCTGCTTCTGAGGATAAGTTTATCCGAGTCACCAGCCTCAGAAATCGCAGGTTAACAGCAGCTCAGATTAGAGACCAGGTCAATGCCACACAGAGTTCTAGCAGCAGACACATCTCTACAACAACTGTTAAGAGGAGACTTTGTGCAGCAGGCCTTCATGGTAAAATAGCTGCTAGGAAACCACTGCTAAGGACAGGCAACAAGCAGAAGAGACTTGTTTGGGCTAAAGAACACAAGGAATGGACATTAGACCAGTGAAATCTGTGCTTTGGTCTGATGAGTCCAAATTTGAGATCTTTGGTTCCAACCACCGTGTCTTTGTGCGACGCAGAAAGGGTGAACGGATGGACTCTACATGCCTGGTTCCCACCGTGAAGCATGGAGGAGGAGGTGTGATGGTGTGGGGGTGCTTTGCTGGTGACACTGTTGGGGATTTATTCAAAATTGAAGGCATACTGAACCAGCATGGCTACCACAGCATCTTGCAGCGGCATGCTATTCCATCCGGTTTGCGTTTAGTTGGACCATCATTTATTTTTCAACAGGACAATGACCCCAAACACACCTCCAGGCTGCGTAAGGGCTATTTGACCAAGAAGGAGAGTGATGGGGTGCTACGTCAGATGACCTGGCCTCCACAGTCACCAGACCTGAACCCAATCGAGATGGTTTGGGGTGAGCTGGACCGCAGAGTGAAGGCAAAAGGGTCAACAAGTGCTAAGCATCTCTGGGAACTCCTTCAAGATTGTTGGAAGACAATTCCCGATGACTACCTCTTGAAGCTCATCAAGAGAATGCCAAGAGTGTGCAAAGCAGTCATCAAAGCAAAAGGTGGCTACTTTGAAGAACCTAGAATATAAGACATAATCTCAGTTGTTTCACACTTTTTTGTTAAGTATATAATTCCACATCTGTTAATTCATAGTTTTGATGCCTTCAGTGTGAATGTACAATTTTCGTAGTCATGAAAATACAGAAAGATCTTTAAATGAGAAGGTGTGTCCAAACTTTTGGTCTGAACTGTGTATATATTATATATATATATATATATATATATATAATTTTTTAACTATTAAAAATGCTGCCTACACTCCACCAGCGTAATCCCTGATCATCTAGTGAAAACAAGTTATCCTTTCGTAACAGGACAGGTGATCACTTACTGATCAGTGGGGGTCCGATCGCTGGGACCTGCACCTATAGGCAGAACGGTGAATTTTTATGCCCCACAGGGATCGTTTATCGCAAATTGGAGCGACAAATCAGACACCTGACCACTACTCCATTTATTCTCTATGGAGCTGAAGAATAAAAGCTGATAACTTGTTTTACCCAGACAACCCCTTTAAAGTGATGGCATCTACCAGAGATATGATATTAAATTCTAATTTAGCTTGAGATGGAATATCTATTTTAGTATACAGTATATTTATGTTCCCTATAGAGTAATTCTTACCATTTCTTTAAAGCCCGCATTGTGCTCTTCTTCCTGGCAGCTTAAAGGCAATTTGTCAGCAGGTTTTTGCAATGGAATCTGAGAGCAGCATGTGTAGGGGCAGATACCCTGATTCCAGCAATATGTCACTTGCTTGGCTGTGTGATGTTGTTTCAATACTATCAGTGTTTCATCAGCAGGAAATTATGCCAAGAGGACTTGGTTTCTGGTGCCTCCTGGTCCAACCACACCCCCACCACTGATTAGCAGCTTAATATTAATATTCTGTGTACATAGAAAGCAGCCAATCAGAGATGTGGGCGGGGTTATACCCAGCTCAGCATTTGAGCTCTGCTAGATCTGCCGCAGAAAAAACTGTGATTATATCATAACTACTGCACCCAGTAATCTAAATGATACATTGCTGGAATCAGGGTCTCTGCCCCTACATCATGGTGTTCTCAGATGAGGTAGTAAAAACCTGCTGACAGATTCCCTTTAAGAATTATTGCTAACTGGATACTAACAATGCCTTTGTGTCCAATTAGTGCACATAGTTGAATAATCTACAAGGGAGGGCACAGTTGTAAATTGACTCATACATTTCCAGGAGGAATAACAGAGGGACTAGGTCTAGAAAAAAAAGCTCCAGATCTGGAATTTCTTGTTTCATATTTATTAGAACAGACATGTCAGAAGAGCCAGGTTCTTCTTGAATACTGCAGACTGTAACCAGCCTAAAAAAGGCAAAAGTGATGACTGGTAAGACATAGAAAAAAAAAAGTGGAACCCAATAAACCAATTGTGATTTACAAAGAAAGATAATTTGCACAGACTTCCAACCCCGTAAAAAAAAAAAAAATTACAAACAAAGTGCATTGTGGGTAAAGATAAGGAACGTCTTTCCCATAAGAACAAGTAAATATGTGCAGGCTCCGCGGCTCGTCTTACAGCGCGCACATTCTGGAACGCTGTCTTGTGTCTTTGAAGAGCATGTGATAGAGGGAAACAGAAAAGGCTTAGAAACACGAGGAGCAAATAGCTGCTTTTGAAATACATGCCAAAAAAATACTGCAGAAAATGAGGAGGGGAAAAAAAAACCAGAAAAAAACCAACAAGCTGCCTTTGTTTAACCCCGGCTGGTCGCTATCAATGGCTCACATGTATCAGCTTTTATTTTTATTGTTTCCACAAAGTTTTCAAACAAGCCGATTCCGTATCTTTATATTTTATTGTGCTCTCTCGTTACTGGATTCTCGACTAAAAGTGACGGGAGACGTGAATAATCTGGAAGGAGACGGACTCAGATATGCTGCGAGATAATAGATGATAGAAAACTTGCTCTGGGTCCGACCCGGAGATCTTCCAGAGCTGAACTGTGGAGTCACATGTGCTCTTGTGAGCGAGAGAGGGGGGAAAAAAGACTTTGATCCAGGACTCCAAAGTCAGACGTTTGTAGTAGCAGAGGGAAATAATTAAAAGTTGGCCCTCCCTGCAGAGTTTTTCTGTTAACTGATGGAATTGAATATTTTCTGTCTTTTATCAAATATCCTGCTCGCTCGCTTCTTATGGAAAGTGTCCCATAGACACCAAAGGCTTCTCACCTATGGGTTGTATTTACCCCTGTAATTACATTAGTGGTGTATTTAGACAAGCAGTAGAGGGCGCTCCTCTGTGGAATGTGCACCTCTTGCTCACTATTTTTTATCTCATCCTTTGAACTTAGCACCTTTTTTAAACGTTCATGTGCTTGGACAGAATGGTGTGGCTATAGTCCCCTCGGACTGGAGTGTTCAGCTGCATAGAAATACATGCAGCCGCATGCTCTGTTCTGAGTGCCGGCGGCAGTGCCGGGTATTGATGCGAGAGACTCGTGCGAGTTTCTCACATTGCACTCGCTAATGTGTGACCCCAGCCTTGAAAATGCTACATAATAGGGAGGGGTGAGGACCCTATTACAGGCTTTATATTGAGGTTTAAGAGCTTCGAGTTATGCACTAAGATCTAAAACCACCCATGAGAAATGAGGTTGGGGCCAACTCATGCAAGCCTGTCATGATCCAGGCCGGGGTTTGTTTCTTGCTATTCTCTCCCCAGTCTGGTCATGCGGGAGTTAACCTTCTCTACCTCGTTCTGGGTTCGGTGTGGCTATTGCAGTCTGCTGTGGCCTGCAGACCAATGTCAGTGATAGTTCATGCTCCCAGGCTAGTACCGCTGACCCCTTAATACCGTGTCTTGTCCTCTGCCCATTTACTCTCTTCCCTCTTACTCTACTTCTCTTTCCTGCCACCCCGCTTGTCTTAGTGTTCGCTCCATGTTCTTGGACCTTTCGGTATGTGACCCATCTTGTCTTCTGACCTGTTTTACTGTCTCTCGTCTCGGTTATTTCTGCTCCCGCCTGGCTCTAACTTCTGGCTTGAATTTGACCACGTGCATTGCTGTGACCTCTAGTACTTCTTGTCCTGACTGTTTCTGACTCGGCTTGTCTGACCACTCTTTTGCCACCAGGTGGCGCTTGTGCTGCTACTCAGTGTTGTTACGCTGTGCGTGCAGCCTCTCTTCCCTCACCAGCATCCCCTGGTGTAGGTTGCGCTATACTGCACTGCAGCAGCATTACAAAGCCCTTACAAGGCAGTATTACCGTTTGTATCACACTTATTTCAGCATGCATGTGCTGAAAGAAGAACTATTTCCAGGTAAAAAGTGTCCAGTTTTTGCTCATATTTTACTCCTTCTCCTCTGAATATTCTGTACTTTAGTATTTTTTAAAATCCACCATACAGTTCCTGCGATTTTGTCCTGATTATTTAGGCCTACTTTTGTAGTCTTTCAAAGGGGCGTGGCTTATAGGGTTCTCTGGGGCGTGTCTTTAAACTGCTTTACATAATTAATCTAAGCCACTCCCACTTAGTAAAGGACAGAAAAATTAGTACTGAATAAAACATCCCATATCTTTGGAATTGTATGGCAGATTTTAGAAAAACAAAAAACAGAATACTCAGGAGAGCAGCGGGAATAAAATAAGGTATAATATTTGTCCATTTTCGACCTGGTGAAAGCAGTTTCTTCTCCAGATAACATTTACGTTGTGTTGCTTTACATAGTTCTAGCTGAGCTCATAAGTAGTAAGCGTCTGCAAATATTTGTCTAGTGCTGGACCGTCAATCCGTGGTAAGGATCGTTGTAGTGTTATGTCAGGTAACAGAGTGTACTCTAGTCATACGTCTTTTTGCTAGTATAATGTTCATATAGCATAGTGGTCAACATTAGGGCCACGGGGTTCATATATCATAATCCTGTTTTATGTGCACTTCTGTCAACAGAGGTCTAAAATCAGGGACTATGATGTATGTACAGTATATGTATATAAATATACAGGTGTGCTCAAAAGTTTACATACCCCAGCAGAATTTTTGCTTTCTTGCCCTTTTTTTAGAGAATATGAATGATAACACCAAAACTTTTTCTCCACTCATGGTTAGTGGTTGGGTGAAGCCATTTATTGTCAAACTACTGTGTTTTCTCTTTTAAATCGTAGTGACAGCCCAAAACAGGATGCACAGAATCAGCCAATCGCTCTACTGGTCTTACTATGAGGAGGACTCAACTGACTTTCTACCACATAAAAGGAAGGCTTATTTGAGAGCTTTGTTGTGGATTTTGCTCTTAAGCCTATGAGCCTCAAATTAAAGGTTATGGATTCCTTTAACACTGAAAATAAAAGTGTTTATTACATATGTCACTAGTTACCATTAATAAATAAAATTGCATAAGGCAGTCTTCATTTCTTCATTCGATTTCAGGCACCCTGATATGCAGTTTGGTGACTGATCCAAATTTCAGATTATTCTCATATATGAGTGTCTCTCCCAGTATTATAGGTTGGATGTGAGGTTTGTGTGTATATAAGCTACTGCTTGCCCTGCACTTACTTCCCTTTAAATAACTGTTCTCCTTTGACCATATTCTGAGGACATACAGGTGCTTCTCACAAAGTTAGCAAATCATCAAAAAGTTAATTTATTTCAGTTCTTCAATACAAAACGTGAAACTCATATATTATATAGTATAGCGTCATTACAGAGTGATCTATTTCAAGTGTGTATTTCTGTTAATGTTGATGATTATGGCTTACAGCCAATGAAAACCCAAAAGTCATTATCTCAATAAATTAGAACAATTAACAAAAAACACCTGCAAAGGCTTCCTAAGCATTTTAAAAGGTCCATTAGTCTGTTTTAGTTGCTCCACAATCATGGGGAAGACTGCTGACTTGACAGATGTCCAGAAGGCAGTCATTGACATACTCCACAAGGAAAAAATTTTGCATTTCATTTGGAAATCAAGGTCCCAGAGTCTGGAGGAAGAGTGGAGAGGCCACAATCCAAGCTGCTGGAGGTCTAGTGTGAAGTCTCCGCAATCAGTGATGGTTTGGAGAGCCATGTCATCTGCTGGTGTAGGTCCACTGTGTTTTATCAGGACCAAAGTCAGCGCAGCCGTCTACCAGGACATTTTACAGCACTTCATGCTTCCCTCTGCCGACAAGCTTTTTGGAGATGGAAATGTCATTCTCCAGCAGGACTTGGCCCCTGTCCACACTGCCAAAAGTACCAATACCTGGTTTACAAACAACAGTATCACTGTGCTTGATTGGCAGCAAACTCACCTGACCTTGATCCCGAAGAGAATCTATGGGATATTGTCAAGAGGAAGATGAGAGACACCAGACCCAACAATGCAGACGAGCTGAAGGCCGCTATCAAAGCAACCTGGGCTTCCATAACACCTCAGGAGTGCCACAGGCTGATCGCCTCCATGCCACGCCGCATTGATGCAGTAATTGATGCCAAAGGAGCCCCGACCAAGTATTGAGTGCATTTACTGAACATACATTTCAGTAGACCAACATTTCGGATTTTAAAATAATTTTTTACATCTGAGACAGCTCTATACATCTTCATATGAATATATAGTTATTGGGAAATTCCACGTACAAGTATCTTCTGACTGATAGAGATAGTGTTGGCGAGGGTCCAACCTACGCAGTGTGAAAGTGAGACTAGTGGTGAAAATAGTGAGCCGCTATGACACTACTTTTTCCATTACAAGAAATCTTTTCCTTTTTTTAGACATTTAGCTTGTGCCTCCTTCTGTTACTCCTCCTGGAAATGCATACATTGTCAAAGGGGCGTGTCTCTGTAGACCTTACACTGTCCAATCACTGTTGACAATATCAACCATTCTAAGGAGATCACAGAGGCGTACAGTTTATGAAAAAAATGGCATCATTTGTGCCAAATGTTGTTCCGCAGATAAATTTGACACTCATAACGCCAGCACAACTTTTTTCTTGATGTTAGGAAGGAACTGGAGCACAAAATGTCAAATGTCACATATTAAAGTGTTATTCGCGTGGTAATAAATGGATGTTGTAGGACAGTGCTCGTAAAAACAAACACTTCTGCAGTTTACCGCTTATTAAAATTTTCAGCCATTCTTGAAATATTAACACTGTTGTTTACAGCTCGTTGCCTTGGAGACCGACCATCGCTTCTAGAGAGCAGGACATGAGCCGTGCTTACAATCAGTTTTCTATTGAGCTTGTAAGCACTGTTTAGAAGCTGAGCGGTATCGCTGGAGCAGACTGCCACCTTCTTCCACCGGCCAGCTTTAGGGCACTGCTAAACAGCAGCAGTGGTTGGTTTGCTAGACAGTGGCGATGGTCGGTTTCCTAGAGAACGAGCCAGTAAACAAAAGAAAAAAGTGTTAATGTCTCAAAAACGGCTGCAACTTTTAATATGCTGTAAATTAAAAAGATGTTTGTTTTTACGAACTGTGTGCGACAGTATCCACCTATGAAGATGGGATAAATATTTTAATGTAGAATTTTGCACAAATTGCGCCTTTTTATGCATGTTTTAAAGACATTTGCATTATAAATGTATTTGTTCCACGCCTTTTCTTTATACAGTTATGATTTTTTGTAGAATGGGTGACTTTTATACGGAAATTCAATCATAAATTGGTCAAACTTCACGGCAGAGGGACGACCCCGACCCCTTTTCTAGTAATTATAACATTTTGGTGAAGGTTCCAAAAATTGCGGTAATAAATTGTGTAAAATATTGATAAATTGAACCACAAGAAAATGTTGGAAATTGCACAAAATTCTTGGGAGTATTATGGAAATCTTCAAGCAGGAGTTTATTTTTTCCAAGGCAATGGCACAATATTGGACTGGTTGCAAAATTCCGAAAAATGTGGATGCCTAACCGCGTTCGCTTGTCATCCGCACGCTTTTGGGGGAAAATAAAAGCCTATAAATCAGCCCAATACGAAGCTTTTTGAACAAAAATATTCCTGGTCATTAAGGTCTGAAATACAACAGGCCTGAAGTGGTTAAACCGTGGCTCGCCGGTTTGGGGTCTTTTCTTATGTTTTCTTTTGCATGGTCTCTGAACCCTGCGAGGGTCCTGAATGTATTAGAAGCCGAAATAAAATCCCTCATCTTTTTTTATTTCATTTGAAACATTTGCTGTCACCATTGAGAGAGCAAAAAAAGAGAACTGTCTGTTGAGGTTTTGAGACGTGTCAGGGGGGCGCGCGCTGGTGGAGCAGTTTGCCGGTCAGGTGCAGCCAGCTGTGCACATATAACTGACATGAGCCACAAAAAGACAAAAAAAAATCCCCGAAAATAAGTGTTTATGCATTCATGCTGCTTACCGAAGAGTAGAGGCACCTAAAAAAGCCGTGAGCCCAGCCGTCCGCCTCTGTGGAGTCTGAAAACTGCTCCATCTCTACCTAGAAAGAGTCGGTACAGGAGATGTACCCCCAAAATAATCAGGGGTACTCCTAGGCGTCATCCCTTCTTTCCACCCTCATTATTACGGACCCCTATACACATCAGGTCACCGCCAATCAACAGCCATCTCTCTCGACACAAGTTTTCAGCTTGGCCGAACTTTCAGTTGTTTTCAAGCGGAAAGTAGAAAAAGCTCAATAAGAAAAGGGTCGGGCATTAAAGGGGTTTTCCGTTTTCAGAAAACCTCTGTCTACATCTGCAGTCTTTTTAAAAATAAATAAATTGTGCTTTACTCACCCTCCCTGGGTCCAACATTGAGTCTCCCACTTTGCTCTCGGAGTCTATTATTGTCTATTAAAGAGTTTTTTTGAAATTAGAAAGCCCCTTTAAAATTTAACCTTCCCAACCTTTATCTCCCCCAACTTTGTTTGGGAAGAGTCAGGAGGCCCCCATATACCATTGACTGTCTACCGATATCGGCGAGTTTGGCTGACTTTAGTCTAATGTGTACGGGCGCCTTTAGTTGGGCATTTTTTGGGGGGGGGGGCTAAAAGTGAATTTTAGTTCCTTTTTACCCTTTATGGTGAGTCGGTTCCTCCGATCAAGGAGCTGGAGATGTTTTGTTATGTCTGATATTGTAGCCAGGCTTTGTTCAGCCATGGGCATGAATATAGCAGAAAAATATATTTTGTTGAAATCAGGTTTTTTATTAAATATTAAGTGTTTTTTTTTAAAGTTTGATTTAATAATTTATAATCTATGTTAGAAGAGAAAATTGAGAAATATTTACACTGGCCACAAAGCCTAATCTTGAACATAAACTGCGACTGGTTGACACCTTTAATAGAGGAAAACATTTCTGGGCATGCTAAGTCTGGGCAAAGGTCAGTTTCAAGGGAGGAGGAGGAGGTGATCTGTGACATCATTTATTGAATGGAGGATCTTGTTTTATGTCCTGTATATAAAGGTGTTCAATTCAATGTAATCCTGTCTCTGACGATAATGAGACTGCTGAAAAGTCTTCTGCGCAGGAAGTGTGAGTCTAGTATTGGGCTTAGTGGCAAGTGTAAAAATTGATAGATTTCTATCTTTTGTTTTAGCATAGATATGTAACATTGAATAAAAAAATATAATAACAATAATATTAAACCCATTTGAGAGAATAGTTTTTTTTCTGATGACACATTCCCTTAAAAGACCCTTTTTTTCTGATCTCAGACAACCAACCCCTTTAAAGGCAACCTGGGAAATGACCAATTTTTATTCTCCTTTTATTCCTCTTTTTTAATTTTTTAATCATACGGTTCTAGAGATATCGGCCTTTACATTTAGCGCTAATTTTTATGGGTTTTAATAAGAGGGCGTAGCTCTCAGGATTATCTAGGGGCGTGTCTTTAATCTGTTCTGCATAATTAATCTGTGTGCACTGCCCCTTTGGTAAAGATCATAAGAATTAGCACTGGATAAAAAGACCCAAATCTCTGGAACCGAAAGACGGATTTAAAAAAAAATAAAAAAAATGTGATATTCATAGGGTGAGCGGGAATAAAATAAGAGCAAAAACTGGTCACTTTTGATCTGTTGACAGGTCCCCTTTAAGCGGCGGACTGTGATGTGTACATATCCCACCAGAGCACATTCAGGACTCTTTTCTAACACGCAGGTAGGTTTGACAGCTCACTTTAATTCGAGATTGGCAAAACATCTCACAAGTCACTTTCCCTTGTTTTGCCTATTTTTTTTTTTTTAATTCAAGGGTCATTATCATTACAGATTTCCTTGTTTCCAAAACAGCACGGACGGTTAACGTCATGTTTTGTTCTTGTTTAACCCCATTCAAGACTTGTAAAATGCTGATCTGTCTTGATGTATGGAGAGTTTTTTCCCCAGATTAGGATTAAGGATGCACAAGGAACTTCCTGTTGATATAACTTGTAAGAAGAGGAAATACGCCGAGCGAAGGACGGGGGTTCTGCATGGAGGGAGATCAACAAGGAGTAAAGCAGCTGTGCGCTAAACGAGAACACCGCGGGTGCAGAGGATAGCCTCAATAATTCCCTTTAATAATAATATTAATTACAGTTTTTATTTTTTTTATAGCATATTCCGTAACATGTTTTTTTTTTTCACAAACTCATTGACTTTTGGCCGATTCGATGGTGATCCGAATATCAGGTGTAAATCGTGCCTGACTTTGTCCTAGAAAAGGATTGGGCATGGAATAACATAGGTCCGAGTGCGATCTGATGTTTCATTGGATCACACTCGGACCGAAAATACAGTCGGCTGCACCTGCCCTTAATCTGCCCGATCTCGGCCTGTTAACGAGCACTGATCGATGATATATAAGTTGGTCATCTCTCTTTTCTGGCCTGTTGACAGGTGCCGTTGACTACTGATCAGAATAGAAGGATCATCGATACAATTGTTCTGTCCCCATACAGCAGGGGTGGGGAACTTCAGGCCCCAGGGCCATTTATGGCCCTCGATGACCTTTTATCAGGCCCCCGAGCAGATTCTCAGGGACCGCATTCTTGGGCAGGGAGGTATGTTTTGATTACAACCAGCTCATTAATTTCTTCTTGCTCTGTTAGCACACACACAGTGTTTACTACTGAACAATGAAGGGCATGCAATGAAAGATTACGTCCTAACACCAGTGCCGGAGTCAGGATGTACTTTGTGGGTGGAGTTTGTACGGCCCCCGAAGGACGGTATAAATATCCAAATGGCCCTTGGTAGAAAAAAGATTCCCCACCCCTGCTATACAGCATCATGTTATCGACAGCACATGTCCTGTTTACACCAGGTGATGTGCTGCCGATAATGATGATTTACAAGGGCCTGACAATCAGGAGCGAGTGCTATTAATAATGAGATGGTGCATAAGTCTCGGATCTAGATGCTCCATTTCAGTGGAACCATTCGGGGTTGTTTCACGCATTGCACTTATTTTCTGCTCGTTTTTGCCGTGTGAAAAAACCAACAGTGTTTTACAGTATCGGCAAAGCGAATAAGATTTCTTAAATTTCACGCACATGCTGTTCATTTTCTTCTTGGCAGATTTGAACCTTCAAAGAATTTTTGCAAATATGTAACTTGTAAATTCTTTTGCCGTTTTTGAAGCGTTTTTCACCCATTCAAACAAATAGGGTAAATAAAAAAAACCCACGCATCAAAACCGTGTTTTATGGCCAACACTCCAGTACTCGAAGCTGAAAAATCTTACCCTTACTAGTAAAAACAAAACTATGTTTTATTTTGTAATCTGATGCAAATAGATGTCTAAGGTTTGCCATCCTTATCGCCAGGTTTTATTTGTTATCACAGCACTGTGGTTTCCAGAGAAAATTAACTACAATGACACCCACCACAAGCTCGTTCGGTATTGATTTTGGAAGATACCAGTCGTTTTTTTTTTTTGGATCCTGGGCAAACCCTTTAATTCATAGGTGACATCACATGTACGGCCACCGCCCGATGTGATGGGTTGGAGGCAATATTTGTCTACAGTTACTAGTCTCTATAGTACAATATCAATATGTTCTTGATTTATTTTTTTTAAAGTTGCTGATTTCTAGCACATTTTTTTCTTTGGCATTGTCAGAAAAAAAAATCTCTCGTAAAAGTGACTTTGATTGAAATGGTTGTCATTTGTGGAGGTTCTAAACTTTGTAGGTGAAATACTCGGTTCAGTAATTTTCCTTTGTCTCCCAAGGCGTCTTACTTTGTTTTCCAGGTGGATTATGTAGGATATATGAACTGTAGAATACCAGCGATGCCCCTGCCGGAATGTCCTTTTAACTTGTAGTAACTTGTACCTGCTCCGCTCACCATGATTTCCTTTGAAGAGCGGCTTCTGAGTACACCATTTTCTGTGTACATCGTAGTGATCAGCTCGGGAAAAAAAAAAAAAGAGAGAAACCACCGAAGATCTGTACTAGAAAGTTGCCCCTTATGGACTCATCCTGATGGTGGAATCTACTTGTGACTCTCCGGCTCTGTAGGACTGACGGTGGCTCATGTGGGGGCAAAGGTCGCGTCCACTGCACCCACACTGGGTCTGTAAGCTCACAATAAGGTATCAATTGGATACACTACACCGTCTCTATCACTGTCGCACCTCTATCCGGAGACATTCGCCACAACCACACAGACCCTACGGGCTTCTCCTCCCATCTGTCAGGCAACTTATTTGCAGTTTCTTCCCCTGCACAACCAGTTCTTGCTGGACCCCCTCTATCAGACCCTCCCTTGACGTTGCACCATCCATCACTGACCAAAAAGGGCCCTTGTGCAAGAATAGTATAAGGGCCCTTCACTGTTCAATAGGTCATCATAATGACCTATTGAACAGTGAAGGGCCCATACTAATGGAGGTGGAGATGGACTTCCTTACCTCTTGGGCCACTGTGCGGTTGCACTAATTATATGTCCTCCCCTGCCGTCCATATGCTTCTTGTTGGACAGTGTCCATAGGAATTAACGCGCACCATCCAACACTTTGGGAAAATATCTATGTGCCCCCAAATCATCATTTCCAGGAATTTTGAAGTCACTTTCCTTTTTTTTTTGCCTTTGGTATTAGTTGACTTTTTTGCACCAAATTCTTCAAAATGGTCACGAACTTGTTGCTAAGTCAAAGATGCTTTTTTTTCTGACTTAAACTGTTTTTTTCCAATCTTTAGTGCAAAGATGTTGCACATATCCCAGAATTTCTCCAAAATACTGGCATACTCAAAAATACACTGGGGGGGGGGGGGAGAAGGTGCGACTGGAGTGGAGTTATGCAAAACTTTGTGACTTTTTAAAAAGTTGCAATTGATTACTCAGGCGAAAAGATCTGGAATGGCTAAACTCTGGCCACAAAGCGGAAAGTGTTGTGAATTTGGATTCTGGGCTCCCCCGGTGGCCGCTTGTGGAATTGGACTTGTCATCCTCTTTCCTGTTTCACCTGATTCCATCAGTAGTGGGTGTCGCTATTTAAGCTCATTTCTCTGGTGGTTTCTTGCCGGTCAACAATGTTATCTGATGCCTCTCAGTGCTTGTTCCTGCTTCTAGACAACTACTGATAAGTTGGACTTTTGTCCATGTTTTGTTTTGCCTATTTGTTCCAGTTCGCAGCTGAAGTTTTGTTACTGTGTCTGGAAAGCTCTCGTCGATCAGGGATTGCTACTCTGGCGTTATGAGTTAATGCCAGAGTTTAAGGTAATCTCTGGATGGTGTTTTGTTAGTATTTTTCTGCTGACCATGAAAGTATACTATCTGTCTTCTGCTATCTAGTAAGCGGACCTCAAATTTGCTAAGACTATTTTCCTGCTGCGTTTGTTGTTTCATCTGAACTCACCGTCATTATATGTGGGGGGCTACTGTCTTCTTTGGAATATTTCTCTAGAGGTGAGCCAGGTCTTATATTTCCCTCTGCTAGCTATTTAGGTCTTAGGCCAGAGCTGGGCATCTAGCGATAAATAGGAAATGCTACCTGGCTATTTCTAGTTGCGCGGCAGGCTTAGTTCATGGTCAGTATAGTTCCATCTTCCGAGAGCTTGTCCCTCTATAGGCTTGCTATGATCTCTGCCTGCAGAGATCATGACAGTTTGACCGGCCCATAAAGTGTTAAAGACCCAGGTTGAGAAAGGAGAGTTATAAGAAGTCTGCTGGAATTTTTTTTTTTTTTTTTTTTTTTTTTTTTTTTCCTCCAGTCTGCCTTGCTGCAGTCTTTTTTCTCTCTCTCCTCCTAATCTCTGTATGCTCTGTGTGCACCTGACAATAATGGATCTCCAGAGTGTAACTGCGGGTTTGAATAATCTCATCACGAAAGTACAAAATTTACAAGATTTTGTGGTACATGCTCCGGTATCTGAGCCGAGAATTCCTTTGCCGGAGTTCTTCACAGGGAATAGAGATAGCTTCCAGAATTTCCGAAATAATTGTAAGCTTTATTTGTCCCTGAAGTCTCGTTCAGCTGGAGACCCTGCTCAGCAGGTTAGGATTGTGATTTCCTTGCTCAGGGGTGACCCTCAAGATTGGGCCTTCTCATTGCCAGCAGGGGATCCTGCGTTACGCGATGTGGATGCGTTTTTTCTGGCCTTGGGCTTGCTTTATGAGGAACCTCATTTGGAACTTCAGGCAGAAAAAACTTTGATGGCACTATCTCAGGGGCAAGACGAAGCTGAAGTTTTCTGCCAAAAATTCCGTAAATGGTCTGTGCTTACTCAGTGGAATGAGTGCGCCTTGGCGGCAACTTTCAGAGAAGGTCTCTCTGATGCCGTTAAGGATGTTATGGTGGGGTTCCCTTTGCCTGCAGGTCTGAATGAGTCCATGACAATGGCTATTCAGATTGATAGGCGTCTGCGGGAGCGCAAACCGATGCACCATCTGGCGGTGTCTATGGAAAAGACGCCAGAAAGTATGCAGTGTGATAGAATTCTGTCCAGGAGCGAGCGACAGAATTTTAGACGGAAGAATGGATTGTGTTTCTATTGTGGGGATTCTACTCATGTTATATCGGCATGCTCTAGGCGTACAAAGAAGCTTGATAAGTCTGTTTCCATTGGCACTATTCAGTCTAAGTTTATTTTGTCTGTAACCCTGATTTGCTCTTTGTCATCCATTGCCACGGACGCCTATGTTGACTCTGGCGCCGCTCTGAGTCTTATGGATTGGTCCTTTGCCAATCGTTGTGGTTTTGATTTAGAGCCTTTGGAGACTCTTATTCCTCTGAAGGGGATTGACTCCACCCCATTGGCTAATAATAAACCACAATACTGGACACAAGTAACCATGCGTATCAATCCGGATCACCAGGAGATTATTCGTTTCCTGGTGCTGTATAATTTACATGACGATTTGGTACTGGGATTGCCATGGTTGCAGTCTCACAACCCAGTCTTGGACTGGAGAGCTATGTCTGTGTTGAGCTGGGGATGTAAGGGTATTCATGGGGACGTACCTTTGGTTTCTATTTCGTCGTCCATTCCCTCTGAAGTCCCTGAGTTCCTCTCTGATTATCAAGACGTCTTTGACGAACCCAAGCTTGGGTCGTTACCTCCGCACCGTGAGTGCGATTGTGCCATAGATTTGATACCGGGTTGTAAATATCCAAAGGGTCGTTTGTTTAATTTGTCTGTGCCGGAACATGCTGCTATGCGGGAATATATAAAGGAGTCTTTGGAAAAGGGACTTATTCGTCCATCTTCTTCTCCCTTGGGAGCTGGGTTTTTCTTTGTCTCAAAAAAAGACGGCTCTTTGAGACCATGTATTGATTATCGGCTTCTGAATAAGATCACTGTTAAGTATCAATACCCATTGCCATTGCTTACTGATTTGTTTGCTCGTATAGAGGGTGCTAAGTGGTTCTCTAAAATTGATCTTCGTGGGGCGTATAATTTGGTGCGGATCAGGCAGGGGGATGAGTGGAAGACCGCATTTAATACGCCCGAGGGCCACTTTGAGTATTTGGTCATGCCTTTTGGTCTTTCTAATGCCCCTTCAGTTTTCCAGTCTTTTATGCATGATATTTTCCGCGATTTTCTGGATAAATTTATGATAATATATCTGGATGATATTCTGATTTTTTCTGATGACTGGGACTCTCATGTCCAGCAGGTCAGGAGAGTTTTTCAGGTTCTGCGGTCTAATTCTTTATGTGTGAAGGGGTCTAAGTGCGTTTTTGGGGTCCAGAAAATTTCCTTTTTGGGGTATATTTTTTCTCCCTCTTCCATTGAGATGGATCCCGTCAAGGTGCAAGCTATTTGTGACTGGACTCAGCCCTCCTCTCTTAAGGGTCTTCAGAGATTTTTGGGCTTTGCCAACTTTTACCGCCGATTTATTGCTGGTTTTTCGGATGTCGTTAAACCTCTGACTGATTTGACCAGACAAGGCGCTGATGTTGCTAATTGGTCCCCTCATGCTGTAGAGGCCTTTCAGGAGCTTAAGCGCCGTTTTGCCTCTGCCCCTGTGTTGCGTCAGCCTGATGTGAATCTGCCTTTTCAGGTTGAGGTTGACGCTTCGGAGATCGGAGCTGGGGCAGTGTTGTCGCAGAAAGGTTCCGACTGCTCCGTCATTAGGCCTTGTGCCTTCTTTTCTCGCAAATTTTCGCCCGCAGAGCGGAATTATGATGTTGGGAATCGGGAGCTTTTGGCCATGACATGAAGTGGGCGTTTGAGGAGTGGCGCCATTGGCTCGAGGGGGCTAGGCATCAGGTGGTGGTATTGACTGACCACAAAAATTTGATTTATCTTGAGACTGCCAGACGCCTGAATCCTAGACAGGCGCGCTGGTCTTTATTTTTTTCTCGCTTTAATTTTGTGGTGTCATACCTACCGGGTTCTAAGAATGTTAAGGCAGATGCCCTTTCTAGGAGTTTTGACCCGGACTCTCCTGGTAATTCTGAACCCACAGGTATCCTTAGGGAGGGAGTAATTTTGTCGGCCGTTTCTCCTGATCTGCGGCGGTCCTTGCAAGAGTTTCAGGCGGATAGACCGGATCGTTGTCCGCCTGATAGACTGTTTGTTCCGGATGATTGGACCAGCAGAGTCATCTCTGAGGTACATTCTTCTGCATTGGCAGGTCATCCCGGAATTTTTGGTACCAGGGATTTGGTGGCAAGATCCTTCTGGTGGCCTTCTCTGTCACGAGATGTGCGAGTCTTTGTGCAGTCATGTGACGTTTGTGCTCGGGCCAAGTCTTGTAGTTCTCGGGCTAGCGGACTGCTGTTGCCCTTGCCTATTCCTAAGAGGCCTTGGACACACATCTCGATGGATTTTATTTCAGATCTGCCTGTTTCCCAGAAGATGTCTGTCATCTGGGTGGTCTGTGACCGTTTCTCTAAAATGGTCCATTTGGTTCCTCTGCCCAAGTTGCCTTCTTCTTTTGAGTTGGTTCCTCTGTTTTTTCAGAATGTTGTCCGATTGCACGGTATTCCTGAGAATATTGTTTCTGACAGAGGTACCCAATTTGTGTCTAGATTTTGGCGGGCATTCTGTGCTAGGATGGGCATAGATTTGTCTTTTTCATCTGCTTTTCACCCTCAGACTAATGGCCAGACCGAGCGGACTAATCAGACCCTTGAGACATATCTGAGGTGTTTTGTCTCTGCTGACCAGGATGATTGGGTTGCTTTTTTGCCATTGGCAGAGTTCGCCCTCAATAATCGGGCCAGTTCTTCCACCTTGGTGTCCCCGTTTTTCTGTAATTCGGGGTTTCACCCTCGATTTTCCTCCGGTCAGGTGGAATCCTCGGATTGTCCTGGAGTGGATGCGGTGGTGGAGAGATTGCATCACATCTGGGGGCAGGTTATGGACAATTTGAAGTTGTCCCAGGAGAAGACTCAGCGTTTTGCCAACCGTCATCGTCGTGTTGGTTCTCGGCTTTGTGTTGGAGATTTAGTGTGGTTGTCTTCTCGTTTTGTCCCTATGAGGGTCTCTTCTCCTAAGTTTAAACCTCGGTTCATCGGCCCTTATAGAATATTGGAGATTCTTAATCCTGTTTCTTTCCGTTTGGACCTCCCTGCGTCCTTTTCCATTCATAACGTTTTTCATCGGTCGTTATTGCGCAGGTATGAGGTACCTGTTGTACCTTCTGTTGAGCCTCCTGCTCCGGTGTTGGTTGAGGGTGAGTTGGAGTACGTTGTGGAGAAAATTTTGGACTCTCGTGTTTCCAGACGGAAACTCCAGTATCTGGTCAACTGGAAGGGTTACGGCCAGGAGGATAATTCTTGGGTCAATGCATCTGATGTTCATGCTTCTGATCTTGTTCGTGCCTTCCATAGGGCTCATCCTGGTCGCCCTGGTGGATCTGGTGAGGGTTCGGTGCCCCCTCCTTGAGGGGGGGGTACTGTTGTGAATTTGGATTCTGGGCTCCCCCGGTGGCCGCTTGTGGAATTGGACTTGTCATCCTCTTTCCTGTTTCACCTGATTCCATCAGTAGTGGGTGTCGCTATTTAAGCTCATTTCTCTGGTGGTTTCTTGCCGGTCAACAATGTTATCTGATGCCTCTCAGTGCTTGTTCCTGCTTCTAGACAACTACTGATAAGTTGGACTTTTGTCCATGTTTTGTTTTGCCTATTTGTTCCAGTTCGCAGCTGAAGTTTTGTTACTGTGTCTGGAAAGCTCTCGTCGATCAGGGATTGCTACTCTGGCGTTATGAGTTAATGCCAGAGTTTAAGGTAATCTCTGGATGGTGTTTTGTTAGTATTTTTCTGCTGACCATGAAAGTATACTATCTGTCTTCTGCTATCTAGTAAGCGGACCTCAAATTTGCTAAGACTATTTTCCTGCTGCGTTTGTTGTTTCATCTGAACTCACCGTCATTATATGTGGGGGGCTACTGTCTTCTTTGGAATATTTCTCTAGAGGTGAGCCAGGTCTTATATTTCCCTCTGCTAGCTATTTAGGTCTTAGGCCAGAGCTGGGCATCTAGCGATAAATAGGAAATGCTACCTGGCTATTTCTAGTTGCGCGGCAGGCTTAGTTCATGGTCAGTATAGTTCCATCTTCCGAGAGCTTGTCCCTCTATAGGCTTGCTATGATCTCTGCCTGCAGAGATCATGACAGGAAAGCAAACAGGCGAGCACATATAAAATAGACCTCAAAAAGGAGCAAATAGAATAATGACTTGGGTGCAAACTAATTAAAATAAGTGCAAATGCACAAAACTAGGCAAAAACAGGCGCAAAGGCGATGATGAATTGGGGCCTATAACTTGTATTCTTTCATTAAAAAGTTATCAGTGCAGACACCTAGGAGCGTGCGTGGTCCACAGCGGCCTAAGCGGTTCGAGCCCATTGCTCCGTCCTCATTGACGTTCATGCACATAATGTCCAGTGCACTTTTTCCCACAACTATTGTGGTGCGACATTTGTGCAGTTTGGTGTTGTGAATTTGGATTCTGGGCTCCCCCGGTGGCTACTGGTGGAATTGAACTGGTGTCTTCATCTTCTCTGTTCACCTGTTCCCATCAAGATGTGGGAGTCGCTATATAACCTTGCTGCTCTGTTAGTTGCTTGCCGGTCAACAATGTTATCAGAAGCCTCTCTGTGCTTGTTCCTGCTCCTAGACAACTACTAGATAAGTTGGACTCTTGTCCATGTTTGTTTTTGCATTTTGTTCCAGTTCACAGCTGTAGTTTCGTTACTGTGTCTGGAAAGCTCTTGTGAACGGGAATTGCCACTCTGGTGTTATGAGTTAATGCCAGAGTTTTAAAGTAATTTCTGGATGGTGTTTTGATAGGGTTTTCAGCTGACCATGAAAGTGTCCTTTCTGTCTTCTGCTATGTAGTAAGTGGACCTCAAATTTGCTAAACCTATTTTCATACTACGTTTGTTATTTCATCTCAACTCACCGCCAATACATGTGGGGGGCCTCTGTCTCCTTTCGGGGTATTTCTCTAGAGGTGAGCTAGGACTAATATTTTCCTCTGCTAGCTTTATTTAGTCCTCCGGCTGGGCTGGGCATCTAGAATCAACGTAGGCATGCTACCCGGCCACTGCTAGTTGTGCGTTAGGTTTAGTTCATGGTCAGCTCAGTTCCCATCTTCCAAGAGCTAGTTCCTATATATGCTTATGCTATGTTCTCTTGCCATTGAGATCATGACAGTTTGACCGGCCCGCAAAGTGTTAATTGTTTGGGCTGAAGCAGGAGAAAAAGAAGTGTTGAAGGGAAATTTTTTTTTTTTTTTCCCCTCAGAGTTTTGCTGCCTAGCCCTTAATTGCTGTCTAGCTGCTTCTTACCTCCTCTTAACCCTTGAATGGCTCTGTGTCCACCTGTTTGTAATGGATCTTCAGAGTGTAACTGCAGGTTTGAATAATCTCGCCACGAAGGTACAAAATTTGCAAGATTTTGTTTGTCATGCACCTGTATCTGAGCCGAGAATTCCTTTGCCGGAATTTTTCTCGGGGAATAGATCCGGGTTTCAGAATTTTCGAAATAATTGCAAATTATTTTTGTCTCTGAAATCTCGCTCTGCCGGAGACCCTGCACAGCAGGTCAGGATTGTGATTTCCTTGCTCCGGGGCGACCCTCAAGACTGGGCTTTTTCATTGACACCAGGGGATCCTGCGTTGCTCAATGTGGATGCGTTTTTTCTGGCCTTGGGGTTGCTTTATGACGAACCTCATTTGGAGCTTCAGGCAGAAAAAACTTTGATGTCCCTATCTCAGGGGCAAGATGAAGCGGAAATTTACTGCCAAAGATTCCGTAAATGGTCTGTGCTTACTCAGTGGAATGAGTGCGCCCTGGCGGCGACTTTCAGAGAGGGTCTCTCTGATGCCATTAAGGATGTTATGGTGGGGTTCCCTGTGCCTGCGGGTCTGAATGAGTCCATGACAATGGCTATTCAGATCGATAGGCGTTTGCGGGAGCGCAAACCAGTGCACCATCTGGCGGTGTCCACTGAGAAGTCGCCAGAGAGTATGCAGTGTGATAGAATTCTGTCCCGAAGCGAGCGGCAGAATTTTAGACGGAAAAATGGGTTGTGTTTCTATTGTGGTGATTCTACTCATGTTATATCAGCATGCTCTAAGCGCACTAAAAAGCTTGGTAAATCTGTTTCCATTTGCACCTTACCGTCTAAATTTATTCTATCTGTGACCCTGATTTGCTCTTTGTCATCTATTACCACGGACGCCTATGTCGACTCTGGCGCCGCTTTGAGTCTTATGGATTGGTCCTTTGCCAAACGCTGTGGGTATGATTTAGAGCCTTTGGAGACTCCTATTCCTCTGAAGGGGATTGACTCCACCCCATTGGCTAATAATAAACCACAATACTGGACACAAGCAACTATGCGTATTAATCCGGATCACCAGGAGATTATTCGCTTTCTGGTGCTGTATAATCTACATGATGATTTGGTGCTAGGATTGCCTTGGCTGCAATCTCACAACCCAGTCCTCGACTGGAGAGCTATGTCTGTGTTGAGCTGGGGATGTAAGGGGGCTCATGGGGATGTACCTGTGGTTTCCATTTCCTCATCCATTCCCTCTGAAATTCCTGAGTTCCTGTCTGACTATCGTGACGTCTTTGAAGAATCCAAGCTTGGTTCGTTACCTCCGCACCGAGAGTGCGATTGTGCCATAGATTTAATCCCGGGTAGTAAATACCCAAAGGGTCGTTTATTTAATCTGTCTGTGCCTGAACATGCTGCTATGCGAGAATATATAAAGGAGTCCTTGGAAAAGGGACATATTCGTCCATCGTCATCTCCCTTAGGAGCCGGTTTTTTCTTTGTGTCAAAAAAAGACGGCTCTTTGAGACCATGTATTGATTATCGGCTTTTGAATAAAATCACTGTTAAATATCAATACCCATTGCCGTTGCTGACTGATTTGTTTGCTCGCATAAAGGGGGCCAAGTGGTTCTCTAAGATTGACCTTCGTGGGGCGTATAATTTGGTGCGAATCAGGCAGGGGGATGAGTGGAAAACCGCATTTAATACGCCCGAGGGCCACTTTGAGTATTTAGTGATGCCTTTTGGTCTTTCTAATGCTCCGTCAGTTTTCCAGTCCTTTATGCATGATATTTTTCGCGATTATTTGGATAAATTTATGATTGTGTATCTGGATGATATTCTGATTTTTTCGGATGACTGGGACTCTCATGTCCAGCAAGTCAGGAGGGTTTTTCAGGTTTTGCGGTCTAATTCTTTGTGTGTGAAGGGTTCTAAGTGTGTTTTTGGGGTACAGAGGATTTCCTTTTTGGGATATATTTTTTCCCCCTCTTCCATTGAAATGGATCCTGTCAAGGTTCAAGCTATTTGTGATTGGACGCAGCCCTCTTCTCTTAAGAGTCTTCAGAAATTTTTGGGCTTTGCTAACTTTTATCGTCGATTTATTGCTGGTTTTTCGGATATTGCTAAGCCATTGACCGATTTGACTAAGAAGGGTGCTGATGTTGCTGATTGGTCCCCTGATGCTGTGGAGGCCTTTCGGGAGCTTAAGCGCCGTTTTTCCTCTGCCCCTGTGTTGCGTCAGCCTGATGTTGCTCTACCTTTTCAGGTTGAGGTCGACGCTTCTGAGATCGGAGCTGGGGCAGTGTTGTCGCAGAAAAGTTCTGACTGCTCCGTGATGAGGCCTTGTGCCTTCTTTTCCCGTAAATTTTCGCCCGCTGAGCGGAATTATGATGTTGGGAATCGGGAGCTTTTGGCCATGAAGTGGGCTTTTGAGGAGTGGCGCCATTGGCTTGAGGGGGCCAGACATCAGGTGGTGGTATTGACTGACCACAAAAATTTGATTTATCTTGAGACCGCCAGGCGCCTGAATCCTAGACAGGCGCGCTGGTCATTATTTTTCTCTCGGTTTAATTTTGTGGTGTCATACCTACCGGGTTCTAAGAATGTTAAGGCGGATGCCCTTTCTAGGAGTTTTGAGCCTGACTCGCCTGGTAACTCTGAGCCCACAGGTATCCTTAAGGATGGAGTGGTTTTGTCAGCCGTTTCTCCAGACCTGCGGCGGGCCTTGCAGGAGTTTCAGGCGGAGAGACCTGATCGTTGCCCACCTGATAAACTGTTTGTTCCTGATGATTGGACCAGTAGAGTCATCTCTGAGGTTCATTCTTCTGCGTTGGCAGGTCATCCTGGCATTTTTGGTACCAGGGATTTGGTGGCAAGGTCCTTCTGGTGGCCTTCCCTGTCACGAGATGTGCGAGGCTTTGTGCAGTCTTGTGACGTTTGTGCTCGGGCCAAGCCTTGTTGTTCTCGGGCTAGTGGATTATTGTTGCCCTTGCCTATTCCTAAGAGGCCTTGGACGCACATCTCGATGGATTTTATTTCAGATCTGCCTGTTTCTCAGAAGATGTCTGTCATCTGGGTGGTGTGTGACCGTTTTTCTAAGATGGTCCATTTGGTTCCTCTGCCCAAGTTACCTTCTTCTTCCGAGTTGGTTCCTCTGTTTTTTCAAAATGTTGTTCGTTTGCATGGTATTCCTGAGAATATCGTTTCTGACAGAGGGACCCAATTCGTGTCTAGATTTTGGCGGGCATTCTGTGCTAGGATGGGCATAGATTTATCTTTTTCGTCCGCTTTCCATCCTCAGACGAATGGCCAGACCGAGCGGATTAATCAGACCCTGGAGACATATCTGAGGTGTTTTGTGTCTGCTGACCAGGATGATTGGGTTGCTTTTTTGCCATTGGCGGAGTTCGCTCTCAATAATCGGGCCAGCTCTGCCACTTTGGTGTCCCCGTTTTTCTGTAATTCGGGGTTTCATCCTCGATTTTCCTCTGGTCAGGTGGAATCTTCGGATTGTCCTGGAGTGGATGCTGTGGTGGAGAGATTGCATCAGATCTGGGGGCAGGTGGTGGACAATTTGAGGTTGTCCCAGGAGAAGACTCAGCTTTTTGCCAACCGCCACCGTCGTGTTGGTCCTCGGCTTTCTGTTGGGGATTTGGTGTGGTTGTCTTCTCGTTTTGTCCCTATGAGGGTCTCTTCTCCTAAGTTTAAGCCTCGGTTTATCGGCCCGTATAAGATATTGGAGATTCTTAACCCTGTTTCCTTCCGTTTGGACCTCCCTGCATCCTTTTCTATTCATAACGTTTTTCATCGGTCATTATTGCGCAGGTATGAGGTACCGGTTGTGCCTTCCGTTGAGCCTCCTGCTCCGGTGTTGGTTGAGGGTGAGTTGGAGTACGTTGTGGAGAAAATTTTGGACTCTCGTGTTTCCAGACGGAGACTCCAGTATCTGGTCAAGTGGAAGGGATACGGCCAGGAGGATAATTCTTGGGTGAATGCATCTGATGTTCATGCCTCCGATCTGGTTCGTGCCTTTCATAGGGCCCATCCTGATCGCCCTGGTGGTTCTGGTGAGGGTTCGGTGCCCCCTCCTTGAGGGGGGGGTACTGTTGTGAATTTGGATTCTGGGCTCCCCCGGTGGCTACTGGTGGAATTGAACTGGTGTCTTCATCTCTGTTCACCTGTTCCCATCAAGATGTGGGAGTCGCTATATAACCTTGCTGCTCTGTTAGTTGCTTGCCGGTCAACAATGTTATCAGAAGCCTCTCTGTGCTTGTTCCTGCTCCTAGACAACTACTAGATAAGTTGGACTCTTGTCCATGTTTGTTTTTGCATTTTGTTCCAGTTCACAGCTGTAGTTTCGTTACTGTGTCTGGAAAGCTCTTGTGAACGGGAATTGCCACTCTGGTGTTATGAGTTAATGCCAGAGTTTTAAAGTAATTTCTGGATGGTGTTTTTGATAGGGTTTTCAGCTGACCATGAAAGTGTCCTTTCTGTCTTCTGCTATGTAGTAAGTGGACCTCAAATTTGCTAAACCTATTTTCATACTACGTTTGTTATTTCATCTCAACTCACCGCCAATACATGTGGGGGGCCTCTGTCTCCTTTCGGGGTATTTCTCTAGAGGTGAGCTAGGACTAATATTTTCCTCTGCTAGCTTTATTTAGTCCTCCGGCTGGGCTGGGCATCTAGAATCAACGTAGGCATGCTACCCGGCCACTGCTAGTTGTGCGTTAGGTTTAGTTCATGGTCAGCTCAGTTCCCATCTTCCAAGAGCTAGTTCCTATATATGCTTATGCTATGTTCTCTTGCCATTGAGATCATGACAGTTTGGATACTGACGGTCGCATGCCGTCTAGTTACGTCCGTCTTCTAGAAGAGAATAATAGAGAAGTTCTGGAGTCTGGTCGGCATGTAACCATAAGTATGCAGATTGCCCATTCGTAAGGGTCATTTAGGAGAATCATGACAGATTTTGCGGTGTCAAAATTTGGCAGTCTGTCATCGCATAAAGTGACTGCTGACTTTGCTTCTCAGACTGGACAGCCCCTTTAGAGGGGTTTTCCGGGACTTTAAGATTGATGGCCTGTTCTTAGGATACGTCATCAATGACTGATGGCTGGTACCCCCACGATCAGCTGTTCTCGGTGGCGGCGGCCAGAGCTCATCAGTTGCAGGGCTGCACCGCCCCATCGTCGGAATATTGGCTGCGATCGGGTACTGCGCGAGCACCACCTATTGGGTTGAATAGGTGGAGGATGTGCAGTACCGGGCGCGGTCACTATACGGTTGACAGAGCTGTGCAGCTCAACTCCTCGCCGACACCGGGAACAGTTGGTGTCATCTAAGCCATCAATGTTAAAGTCCCGGACAACCCCTTCAAGTCTTTTTACACAAAAACTTTGTCAAAATGGAAGTACAATTATACCTAAATGCATCAAGGGGTTGACTAATTAACCTACACAGAAATTTGGCCTCCAAAAATGACAAATGTGAGTGTTCACATTAACTTTTTACCTTGTGATCATATTATTATTTTTTTTTTAGTTGTATAAGTAGCTCTGCGGATCATACCCCGTCCATGACCTGTTTGAACAATAGGACTTTCAGGGAATGCATGTCTATCTTTTTCCAAACCACTTCACCAAAACATTGTACTGTGCGTATACAAGTAGGACACGCGGAACAATCGTATATTCATACTGTGCTCCGTCATGCGCAGACATCGCTGTCCATTTGCCAAGTTCCGCTAATTAAAAACCAAAGATAATGTCCTCTGCAGCAACACATGGCAGAGAAGAGGACGAATGCAGAACGGATAAAAATAGAGCTGAGATCTATACTGCATTATTTCCATCGTATTAAATTGCTGGTAAATTCAATCTCGCATCCACCTTCCAGTCCTTGTCATCTGTAATTAAGTTCTTCCAAATCGGAGCCCAGGATGAAATCTTACAGAGTCTGAAGCAAAGGGCACAGAGATGTAATGGTTTGCTTTGCATCGTCCATTTAAAGGGTTTTTTCTCTTCTTCATAAATGGATATTGTCTGATAGTGCATGTAAAAACAAGCGCTTTTGCCATTTACTGCTTATTAAAATTTGCAGCCGTTCTTGAGATGTTAACCTTTTTTTTTTTTTATTTATTTTTTTACGGCTTGTATTTTTGGAGACCAACCACCGCTGCTGCCTAGCATTGTAAGCATTGCCCTGAAACTGGCCAGGATTAGGAAGTAACAGTGCGCTCCATCAATTCTGGTCAGCCCTTACAAGCGCAATAGGAAAGAGCATGTAAGCACTGCTCATAGTCTGCTGTTTAGCAGTGGTGGTCTCCAAAGCAACAAGAGTGTCAATATATCAAGAACGGCTGGAAGTTTTAATGAGCGGTAAATTTCAAAATTGCTTGCACGGCACCACTTCTGCATTTTTCACTCACTCCTGGTTTTGGCTTACAAATACTGATGTAAAATACTGACCAAATACTGAACGTGGCCTTAAAGTAATCTGTGTTAAGATATATTCTTGTTGCAATTCTATAGAATTTACTAATGTATTTCTGTTAGGAAAGCTCCACCAACGTCGCCATTTTACCCCTGGGACAGTTCTACTACTCGCCCAGTGCTCATCATGTAGTAGAGAGTTTCCTGTGTCCTTGCTATTAATGATATGAGTGAAGGACTCACTGACTGCTCATTTCAGTAGGTAGACTCTTTAAAAAGGTTTTCCAAAAATTGGAAGCTATCTGTATAATAGGAGATAACTTGCTGATCGCTAGGCGTTTGACCACTGAGACCCTCAGCGATCTCAAGACCGGTTGAATGGAGTGAAGGTACGGATGCTGTCATGTGCAGGAAAAGATGCGGGCTCAGCGCCGGAGCCCGCATCAAATGACGGGAGACGACCTTGGACGTACCTATACGTCCAAGGTCGTAAAGGATATTTCCAGAAGTGGAGCTCCAAAAGTTCGAGTTTCCAAAGTCAAAACCATTGATCGTGTCAGTGATGTTGGTCTATGTAATCCAAATTGCCCTTTTAGAGGTTACAAACTGTGCAAAGTGGTCTACTTGTGAAGTGGACTCACTAAGCCCTGGGTCCAGGTTGGTACACGGACCCTGGGAGTTGGTGCAGCTGGCAGGAAGACACTAATGTTAATGCATTGGTTTTGTATACATGAAACGTGGGCCCTCAGAATCCAATCCTCTTGTGGGGCCAATGTTCTTCAGTCTGACACTGGATGCAGCAAAGACTGTCTCTTGATCTAGAGGAGCCAGCGTTTTCTTGCATTATCAGAACATCCCATTGATTTTAGTGACAGTAGTGTAATGCCTCATTTCCCTTTCGGTGGCGCTGACAGCAAATTGAACACTTCGTATTAGGTTCTGAAATTGATCAGAGCTGATCCCATCTAACAAAAAGCAATTGTCCGAAACCCTTTCAGATAAATGTTGCAGGGGTTGATAGAACAAGAGGTGGAGTTACTAGCAGAAGGGGCACAAACGGTCGGACGGAAGAATCTCTTGACATGTAAAATAAGTAAGATAGGCTTCAAGGGGTTGTCCACTTCCCCTAGGACAACCTCTTCTTAAACTAAATGTTCGGCCCCGATAAAATAACTAAACCTGTACTCACCTCCCGTGCCGGCTCCGTTCCAGCAATGTTGGCACTCGCGGTCCCAGGGTGATGACATAACACGTGATGCCCGGCGCTCTACCAGCACTGGCGTCACTCTCTCCACCTCCTGTCGAAATTAGCTGCAGCCCGGACTTCCTCTCCATGTTCAGTTTGTCCAAAGGCGGAGACAGTGACGCCAGCGCTGATTATGTGCCGACGTCACGTGTCGCAACACCGCATCAAAGCCCTGGGACCGCTGGTGCCGACACCGCTGGAAAGGAGTCGTCATGGGAGGTGAATATAGGTTTATTTATCTTATCGGGGCCGAACATTTAGTTTAAGAAGGGGTTGTCCTAGTAGTGGGCAAGCTTAAAAAAAAACTAAATTAAAACCAGGACTTTGGATTTAGAAGAAAAATTTCATGTGAAAACTGAAGGGATTTATGTTGTCATATTGCCCTGTATATTCGAATCCTTGAGGTCCCGGTAAGACGCCATCTGCCCAGAGCTTGTATCTTCTCCTTATGTTCATATAGTATTCTTCCAGCAACCGCAGGTGCTCAATATGCTAGAATTACTCCATGTGACTCCATGCTCTTTCTGTATGACACTGCAGAATAGATTTACGGTATGTTATATCCTTAGTACAGTGGCATAGCGCGAGGGGGGCACGGAGTTGTTTGCCGGAATTTACTTTTTATTTTTTTCTTGACAGCTTTCCAAAAAATTCAGACAGTATTTTTTATAGACACATTAGAAAACCACAACAAATCATTATGATTATTATAAATGGTCCATGTCTACAGCCTATAATTCAGGATATGACGACATCAGCTGCATTCACTGTAAACTGCAAAATGTTGATAATTACTGTCAAAATAATCTGTATAAGTTTCTTCAGCCTCAACAAAAATCATGGACACCTCAGTTCTTTTTTACGGCCATGTACGAAAAAGTACTCTATTTTCTGTGGACTGTGCAGAAATTTCTGGATCGTTGGCAACCATGGCCCAGGTGTGGGTGCCAAAATCTATGGAGCAGAAAATGTTCCTCTCTCCCCAATTCTATCTCCACTGTTAAAAAAGCAGTATCAGCAAGTGCCAATTCTTCTTGAAGTGGTGCAATAAGTGCTGCCCAGTGCTGCCTATGCAGAGCTCAGCAATCGAGATGTGCTCTGCATAGGCAAAGACCGAAATGACAAATGAAATGAGCTTTGTCTTTTTTGCCGCCTATTCTGAACACAGCAACCTATGACAAACTCATCTCAACTTCTCTGCTCTGCAGAAGCACTGATCGAAATGACAGAACATGAGCAAATAATGAATGAAGTCGGTATTGAATTAAGTGCAGTTCATGAGTGTATTATTTATTAGGAGCTGCTTTTAGATTTTCTACACTTTTTAACAGTATCTAGGCTTAAGGCTATGCTTAGGGTTAGGGCTATGGATTGGTTTAGGCTTAGGGCTTGAGTTAGGGATAGGGCTGGGGACTGGTCTAGGTTTAAGGCTGTGGTTAGGGCTAGGGATTGGTTTAGGTTTAGGGCTATGGTTAGGACTAGGAATTGGTCTAGGTTTAGGGCCATGGTTAGGGTTAGGGCTAAGGATTGGTCTAGGTTTAGTGCTATGGTTAGGGCTAGGGATTGGTTTAGGGGTATGGTTAGGGTTAGGTCTACGGATTGGTTTAGGGATAGGGATTGTTCTAGGTTTAGGGCTATGGTTAGGGCTAATGATTGGTCTAGGTTTAGGGCTATGGTTAGAGCTAGGGATTGGTTTTAGCTTAGAGCTATGGTTAGGGTTAGGGCTAAGTATTGGTCTAGGTTTAGGGCTATGGTTAGGGCCAGGGATTGGTTTAGGGCCAGCGTCGGACTGGAGCACCTTGGGCCCACCAGAGAAAATCATTCTTGGGGCCCACTATGTAGCTACATAGAAATAAATACAAGACCACCAATTGTGCTGTAAAACACTCTAATATCAGGGTATAATATAAGGTAGTACACGTCTTAATTATGTAGCAAGGGTTGGGGTAGCCCCCTCATAGAAAATAAAGTAGCCACCTCATAGGGTACAATGTATCCCCCTCACAGAATATAATGCAGCCCCATATAAAATATAATGTAGCCCCCCCATAGAATATAATGCAACCAGCCTCAGAGTATAATGCAGCCCCCCATAGGGTATAATGTAGCCCCCTTAGAGTATAGTGCAACCCCCCATATAAGGTATAATGCAGCCCCTTCATGGAATATAATATAGCCCCCTCATAGGGTATCATGCTGCCCCCTCTCATAGGGTATCATGCAGCTCACCCTCATAGGGCATCATACAGCTCCCCCCCATAGAGTATCATGCAGCTCACCCTCCCCATAGGGTATAGTGCAGCTCACTCCCCCATAGGGCATCATGCAGCTCACTCCCCCCATAGGGCATCAGGCAGCTCACTCCCCCCATAGAGCATCATGCAGCTCACTCCCCCCATAGGGTAACATGCAGCTCACTCCCCCCATAGGGCATCATGCATCTCCCCCTTGCCCCATAGGGCATCATGCAGATCACCCTTGCCCCATTGGGCATCATGCAGATCACCCTTGCCTCATAGTGCATCATGCAGCTCACCTTTTGCCCCATAGGGCATCATGCAGCTCACCCCCCTTGCCCCATAGGGCATCATGAAGCTCACCCCCCCTTGCCCCATAGGGCATCATGCAGATCACCCCCTTGCCCCATAGGGCATCATGCAGATCACCCCCTTGCCCCATAGGGCATCATGAAGCTCACCCCCCCCCGCCCCATAGGGCATCAGGCAGCACACCCCCCTTGCCCCTTAGGGCATCATGCAGCTCACCCCCCTTGCCCCATACGGCATCATGGAGATCACCTTTGCCCCATAGGGCATCATGCAGCTCACCCCCCCTTGCCCCATAGGGCATCATGCAGCTCACCCCCTTGCCCCATAGGGCATCCTGCAGCTCACCCCCCCTTGCCCCATAGGGCATCATGCAGATCACCCCCCCTTGCCCCATAGGGCATCATGCAGATCACCCCCTTGCCCCATAGGGCATCATGAAGCTCACCCCACTGCCCCATAGGGCATCAGGCAGCGCACCCCCCCCTTGCCCCTTAGGGCATCATGCAGCTCACCCCCCCTTGCTCCGTAGGGCATCATGCAGCTCACCCCCCTTGCCCCATAGGGCATCATGCAGCTCACCCCCCCTTGTCCCATAGGGCATCATGCAGCTCACCCCCCTTGCCCCATAGGGCATCATGCAGCTCACCCCCCTTGCTCCGTAGGGCATCATGCAGCTCACCCCCCTTGCCCCATAGGGCATCATGCAGCTCACCCCCCCTTGGCCCATAGGGCATCATGCAGTGCACCCCTCCTTTTCCCCAAGGGGAATCATGCAGCTCACCCCCCCCCCCCCCATACAAACAGGACTCAATAATTAAAAAAAAAACACAAAAAAAGCACAATACTCACCTCTATGCAAGGATACCATAGAAACATGTTGCCCAACGTGCGTTTCGCATATTTTACTCTCACTTCCTCATATAAGTCTAGTATACTTAGTTTATAGCATTGCTTACTTTCTAATGGAAAAATAAATGAAGAACTCTAAATGCCCCATAAAAAGCAAAATAGTTCAGAAATACATATATCCTAGAAAGCGGAAGGATTGAGTTTATCAAAACTTTTGAAGAAGTTGGATGATGGGAAATGCCTCCGACTGTTAGAAGATTCATCTATCTCACCTATGGTCTGATTCTCATTCTTACTGTTATTTTAGACATATTTAATAGATGCAGAACCAATCTGCCTCCTAACATTAATATTGCAATTTTCATCCCTAATCAGTAGCATAGTCTTCTCCCCGGGGGCTGGTTGTAAATGGCCCCCGGGCCGGAGGTTCCCCACTCCTGGTCTAAGCGATGCACTCCAGATTCAGTGACGTTGGTGACAGTAATACGTTCTATGCGAATATGGGAATATCCTTATCACACTTAGATTAACCCTTTTTTCTAATCCCCTTTAAAGGACAATTCTAACTTCTGTTAAAACAAAGTTTATGCACCACAAAGTCCTTTTTAACCTTGGCGCTCCTAGGTCCCCAGAATCGCTCTGGCTCAGAGCACATCTCACTTGTCATATTTGTTCCTTCACATGTCAGTGATTGGAGACAGAATTTTAATAGATCAAACTAGTGCGGGAGGATGTACCGTCTGTACTGGTACATGGATATTGATTGCTGGAAAATATTACTTTGATCAGTACGTTCTTTAACTTTTTACCTTCCATGGGTTTTATGACTACTTTTACACATTTTACATGTACAAATTAAACTTAGTTTTTATCGGAAAATCTCATATTATTCCCCTCCTGCAGTATGTATTCGTCTATATTCTGAAAGTTAAAATTTAGCGCATTGTAAAAAAAAAAGAGAACACTTTAATTTTGCGTCAATATATAACGATTTGTAAAATATTTCTTCAAAAATGTATGTTTGTGACTATATAAGCCCGAGCAAAGCAAAACCCGAGATGCCCGACACCTCCTAAAAGTATCAGTGTCGGAGACGGAGATGGATAGATGTTTTGCAAGACCCTGGTCCAGCGGCTATGTCAGTAGTCCGTGGTAGTTGCATCAGAGCCCGCCACTCTTCTACTTTCTGTAAAAATTTGATGATGCCTGTTAATATCTAGGCAGCTAAGGGCATAGGGGGTGCTGTCCTTGGGTGCGTGAACCCTGCCCCATAAACTATGCATGGAGCTGGAACATGCATGCTCCGTTCAGACTTGTCCTGGTCTTGCACAGGACCCATATGGTGGATCCTAGAAGTAATGTCCACGGCAGTTGTTTTGTTTTTGCCTATCGGTCCAGTTGGATCGGTGATGAATATTTTGGTTGGGACATTCCTTAAAGACATCATTTTTGGAACCTAGGAACCATACTTTGAAGAGTAATGATGTTCAACTTTCAAGAACAAAAAAAGACTTTTTTTTTCGTCTTAACATTTGTTAAATGTAGATTGACTCTTAATAAACTTGTGCCCTTACCCCGTCCATAAAATAGCACATACAGGTTCATAAAACAGCCTGCGTCTGTGGACAGAAGGTAATGTAACTTCCCCAGCCTGTCCTGCTGTATTATTAGAATGATTATTATAATAATTAGTGCATATTAAGGTTTTATTTGCAGTTGCATAACATCCAAGGTTAACTTTACCACGTGGGAACCCACACATTACATTTTTCATGCTTTTTGCAGAATCCACATGAATAGTTTCAATTTGATGTCTTCAGCATCACTCTGCCCACCTCTTTGCAGCTGCCTCACTGCCTTCATCATACAGAGAAGTAACCCACCTTCCTCCCACATTGTGTTGAGGCCGTCATGGCAGAGCAGAGTACACAGGTTCTTCCAGTCGAGAATTTTGAGATGGCATGGAGCCAGTGAAGGACAGATCTTCCCTAAAATTAAAGAGGATGTCCACTACTAGGACATCCCCTTCTTAAACCAAATGTTCGGCCATTCAAATGGCTGGGGTTGCGAGGAATATAGTATTATGGTCTCATCTGATGAGGTGGATTTTCTAAGATGTAGGTCAAGATGAACAGCACGGACAGAGGCGATGGTGCGGTGGAATGGGTCTTGACGAACAGCATGTTGATCAGCAAGAACCAGGACGGCAGTATATGTAGCATGAGAAACCAACAGTTGAAGATGAGCCAGATGTTTAGAGACAAAAAGGAACAGTAACTGTATAGCAAACTTTGTGCCTTGCAGCAGGGATGCAGCTAATCTCAGGAATGCAGAGATGTATATGCAATCTTGTACTTTACAGAGAGGAGGAGGAGGTAGTAATTCACTGGAATGGAATATAAGTAAATACTAATGCAGTCTATTAGCTACCAGTAGGGTAATGTTTAATAGTAAATCTGCTTGTAAATTAGGACTTGTAGCAAGGAAATGGTTAACCACAGAATAGCAGCAAAGTCAAACTGAGGCCTAGCTTGAAGAGATGTGTTTCTTCAGTTGTAGAAGCTTGGTGTGAACAGCACTTAGAAGAATTCCAAAAAGTTGGTAACTTGCTTGCTGAGCGCCAGATGTGAACAACACCTAGCAAGCTGGACTGAGCCTGGAAATAATGCTTGAAGTAGCATTGAAGTCAAGAGTAGCAGAGGAGACGTGAGACAACTGGTTGGAGCTCAGCCAACTAAAGCAGACGCAATCTCCAGGCAAAGAGAAGACAACTGTGGACAATGCTCCTAAATGCCCAAGCAGTTGACCTCTGTCTGAGCTGGCCTTGTTAGACCTAGGGTGATGATGTCAGAGGGGTTCGCTGGGTTTCCTACAAAACCTGGTATAGACTACTTTAACGTGAGATGGACATATGAGAAGGGAGCAAGGCCTGGCGCTATAGCCGGGACAGATGAGCAAAAAGTAGGTCATCAATTTTAAAGCACCAGAGGACTACAACCTTATAACGTGGCCATAAAATTAGTTTGGTCAGCAGCTATTAATCCATTAGTACATGCGGTTTTAATATGGGGAGAGTATGTTTCCCAGGAGAAGGGAATAAGGTAACTGGTTCATCAAAAGATTAGCATCAACATTAAACCTGTCCGATTGTTCACTTCCCCGACACCCAAACACATTAGCTAGTTGACAGGTCCTGTCTAAATTCACAGGTTTGGACAACCTTCATATAATGTGTATGGACACCTTAAGATAAAGTACATGGTCTTCAAAATAAGCCAAGGCATTGTGTTTTCCAAGGTTTTAGTGTATATACTTGTTGTGGTTGGTATGGGGTCCATGACGATTATGTCCACCGGCCCAGACCACTCTTAGGTGGTTGACGATTTTGTGTTTTGAAAAAAAAACCTCCAGTAAGACGGAGTGTTCCCACGTAAGTGACAAATAGCAAAAGCATTAATACCAGTACCAATACTGAGAAGATAAGTTTTTGGAAAAATAGCAGAAACTTTTTGTAATGGTGGACAATCCCCGTAAATCCAAAGACAAAGGAAACTTTTTTTTGGCAATGTCTGTCCTTTGGATTAGACCAGCAACCATCATGTTCTATATGGATGCAGTGAATCAGGCCCTGCGCTGCTCTGAACCTTTGTGTCATCTAAACACTGATGTGCCTCTGATTCACATGTAAGTCAAAGGAAACATTTTCTGTAATGTGACTTTTTAATTAATGTTTATGTTGAGAAAATAAAATCCTTGACTCGCATCTCCTGACATTTGTATCATGAATCTGCCGGCAGCATCCAGCCTAAATTAGTTATCATTGGTGGTAACGAGATTAGATCGTTAGGTTCACGAGGTAAATGATACATTGTGACTATTAGTTTCTTTCTAGACCTCTTATAATTTCCATGATATGAATAAGACAAATGCAAAAAATAAAATCAAATTGGGGTTTTTTAAAGTAACGATTTTTATAGAAATAAATGATAAAGGTACTGAGGAGATTATCTTTCCGATAGATTACTCATCTGTAGCTTTTCTTGTCTCTGGTCTGTTGCGTTTTTTGAGAGTGTGAGACTTAGCTAATGGGAGCACGTAACATTTTTTTCTTCTCCTGCTGCAGATAGGGCAGTGGGGGGAGGCTCCTGCTGCAGCCAGACGTAGAAAAATTGAAAAATAGGGGAAGCAATTTTACTATTTATACTGTATGTATCTGTTATATATTCAGTACATACAGTGGCATGGAACTGTTTGGGCACCCCTTGGCAAAATTACTGTTATTATGGAAGTTGAAGATGAAATGATCTCTAAAAGGCCTACATTTTAAAGATGACACATTTCCTTTGTATTTTAGGTAAAAAAAAATATATTTTCATCTTTTACATTTACATTCATTTTTATCAAGCTTTCAGACCTTAATTAGCCTGTAAATTTCCCAGCTTTATAAAAACCCAGCCTCCTCTAATCTTGTGCCAAAAAACTAGCAGCCATGGGTTCTTCTAAGCAGCTGCCTAGCACTCTGAAAATTATAAAAAGGGGAGGCCCACAAAGCAGGAGAAGGCTATAAGAAGATAGCAAAGAGTTTTCAAGTTGCCCTTTCCTCAGTTGAAACTGTAATTAAAAAATAGCAATTAACATGAACAGTGGAGGTCAAGATAAAGTCTACAAGACCAAGCAAAATTTCAGTGAGAGCTGAGTTGCTGTACATTGTTCTACTGTTCAGAGACACCTGCACAAATATGGCCTGCATGGAAGAGTCATCAGAAGAAGACCTCTTCTGGGTCCTCACCATAAAATTCAGCATCAAAAGAATGCAAAATAACATCTAAACAAGCCTGATACATTTTGGAAACAAGTCCTGTGGACTGATGAGGTTAAAATAGAACTTTTTGGCCACAATGCTCAAAGGTACTGTATGTGTGGAGAGAAAAGGGGACAGAATTTAAGGAAAATAACATCTCGCCAGCCATTAAGCATGGGAAGTAAATCAATCTTGCTTTGGCCTTGTGTTACAGCCAAATACACAGGGAACATTTCATTGGTAGAGGAAAGAATGGATTCAATTAAATTTCAACAAATTCTTGATGGAAACATAACACATCTGTAAAAAAGCTGAAGTTGAAAAGAGGATGGCTTCTACAAATGGATAATGATCCTAAACACACATCAGAATCCACAATAGACAAACTCAAAAAGCACAAGCTAAAGGTTTTACAATGGCCCTCACAGTCCTCTGATCTGAACAACATTGAAAATCTGTGGCTAGATCTCAAAATAGCAAGACAACCCAGGAATCTCCAGAACTGGAAGAATTTTCCAAGGAAGAATGAATGAAAATCCCTCAAACAAGAACTGAAAGACTCTTGTCTGGCTACAAAAAAGTTTACAAGCTGTGATACTTTCAAAAGGGGGGGGTGCCACTAGGTACTAACCATGCAGGGTGTCCAAACTTTTGCATTGGCCTATTTTCCCTTTTGTAATTTTTAAAATTTAAAAGCTGAAGATATATATTGCCTAAAATACAAAGGAAATGTGTCCTCTTTTTTTTAGAGATCATTTTTCAATTTGCTTTGTTCACAACAACAGTGATTTTGACAAGGGGTTTATATAAATTTACAGTATTGTGCAAAAACTTTTGCTTTAATTGTAACATGAGAAAAATCAGAGTGAGGGTATTAAAGGAAGACAATTTTATTTTGTATATACAAGAACATGAAAAGATTAACACATCAGTAATCCTGTGGCCTGCTGATATTGAAGGAAATATATGGGAGCGCTGTTTAAAGCTGCAGGTTGTAGACCATCACCTGGATTAATGAAGAAGGTGGAGAATCCTGCATGTCCCCAATTCATTGTTTAAAACATCCACATTTTATTCCATCTTGATTAAAAAAACAGTGACTTTTGCAGTGACTCGTACAGGGAAAATTGACCTCGTGTTTCTACATAGAGCTTAGAAGGATTCAGCTAGTCAGTTATTAATCAAGTGATGTCATAGACCTGATGGAAAAGAGGAGAGTTAATTGGGTAGAAAGGCAAAATGAGCAATTGTAAGTACACAGTGCTGTATAATATGATGATAACGTCTTTGATGGGAGGAGTGCTTCTTTAATAGGGCTAATGGATGTAATAGAGAGGTGTATCTTATGTCCAGCTTTAAAGACGACCTGAAACTTGTCATAAATTTGTAATTTTTTTACCTAGTATTAATACCGTTGTTTTCCTGAATCTGCCGTTTGTTTTTTGTTTCTGTGTCTCTCAGCTCCTGAGATATTTCCCTCTATTTCTTATATGTAAGTTTTTTTTGTTTTTTTTTTAGCCAAGTGGGTGTGATCTTTAACTCCTCTCTAAGGAAGTGTTCTGAAGACCACACCCAGTTGGCTGAAATGTATAAAAAAGGAAAAGGATGCCATATCTTCAGAACAGAGAGGTGTAGGAACAAAAGAAAAAACGATGCCAGATTCACGACAGTGACTTTTACACCAGGTACATTTTTTTTACATAATTACGGTATGTGACAGGTCCACTTTAAATCACTTATTCATAGGTCACTTTCATATTGTCAATAGCAGAATTTATCTGTATCAGGACAAAACAGAGATTCCTATTCTTTCCACTTTTGCCTAGGCAAGAGGGTTTACCAATAGGCAGGAAGTCCCCTTTACATGAAATCTGTCACCAGGTTTTCACTACTTATTCAGAGAGCAGCATAATGTAGAGACAGAGACCCTGATTCCAACGATGTGTCACTTACTGAGTTGCTTGCTGTAGTTTTTATAAAATGATTATGTTATTAGCAGGAGATTATCTCTGCAGAACTAGTAAACCTGCTGTCAGGTAGTCCAACCACACCCCCACAACTGATTAGCTGCTTTTTTTGTATACACCGTGCATAGGCATAAAGCAGCCAATCAGTGGTGTGGGCGGGGTCATACTGAGCTCAGCATTCAGAGAACTGCAAGATCTGCAGAGGATAAAACAGTTTTTTATCAAAACTAAAGCAACCACTAAAGTAAGTGACACATCGGTGGAATCAGGGTCTCTGTCCCTACCAATGAGTTAGATGAGATCCTTTAATACAGATTAATTTCTAGCTATAAAGGGTTAAAACTATCTGCAATTCAAGAAACTGGAAACAGGGAAACTGACCGGGACAGACTATTTCAGGATACATTTGTTTGAAAATCCTCTGGAAATAGTAGGAAAAAGTTCATCCAAAAATAAATGACTTATTTTTAGTTTTCCCCGCTGGAAATACCTAGAACATTTACAGTGAGAAGTAAGCTACGTCTTGTCCACTACCCCCATCTATCAATGATTACACAAAGTGCCAAAGTTACATAAGCATTACAGAAAAGCCGGGGTCGTCTCCTGTTCTATTTTCCCAGTATGTAAGAGCTGGAAGGTGGAGGATGGGGCCACAGCTGCTGGGAGGTGAAGCCGCGCAGACGAGCAGTCACCACCGGTCAGGGTCCTTAGATCTTCAGTTTTTGATGGCATCACTTGGGACTACTGTAAGGGCTGAGCTCATGACTCTAGTTATACAGTATAGGGACATGTGTTAGAATTGTCACCTTCATTGCTCTCATGCAAAAAAAAATAAATAAAAAAAAACTGCAAAGGATTTTCCTAAATTTGGAAATCCCAGCTCCAGGGAACGTCATTGTAATTCAGAGGCGACCTACATGTCTATATGGTTACAGATTTCAATTAAAACCTGTGTAGCCTCATTTTATTCAGTCTATGTCTCCGATTAATTAATAAAAAAATATTATTTTTTTTAGGGAATGTGTCAGCAAGATTTTACCCCCCAAAGTATTTATAGGTGCATATAGTTCTTTCAGAAACAAGTCTATCAATACCTTTAGATGGCCAGTCCGTTCCTCTGTTACTGTGAAATCAGCTTTTGGATTGATATGTGAAAGGCTATGGTAGATCTGAGACCTCTGCCACTCCAGCTCTATTCCCCGCCCAGCGCTGCTTCCTCCTCCTATTTGACTGACGGCCCATTTGACAGAAGCCACACAGCATAGAGGTTGGTATCGTCTGGACACACGAAAAATGGCAGAGAATCCCCACTCAGCCAGTCACGGGTCACAGCGTTACCTGACAACAAGTGATTTCCTACTTGTTGTCAGGATGGGACAAGAAAATGGTGACCAACAACGAGAACAGCGGGGGATCACTGGGGTGAGTGTTACTTTGTTTTCTTACTATGAATATATTCACGCTGAGTTTTATTGGAGCTGTAGATCTGAAGCCTCTGTCACTCCAGCTCTATTCACCACCCAGTGCCGCCTCCTCCTCCTCTTTTTTGGCTGACGGCTCTTTTGCCTGAAGTCACATGGCATGAAGGCTGTCAGTCAAGCCTGAATAGATGGTGCTGGGCAGAAGATAGAGCTGGAGTGACAGAGGTTTCTCAGTAAGAGAGGAACGGATTGCCCTTGTTTTTTTCAGGCTGTACTGCGCCAATAAAACAAGAAAAGACCTCAGTGTGCACATACTCATAGAACAAAAACAAAGTCATACCACCGTATTAACCCGATGTTCTCGTTCAGATTCTGACCTGATTCCTGTTGGTTCCATCCTGAGACAGGTTGGAAGTCACTTGTTGACAGATTATGGATGTGGCTCCTGATTGGCTGAATGGGTATTTTCTGCCATTTTTGGTTTGTCCGTATGATATAAGAAGGAAAAAGCCACCGCAGACAAAATAAATGGTGGAATAAATTCTGTGCCCTTTAATATTTCAGATCACATCCAATTAAACACTGACAATCCAGATTTGGATTGGACTCAGGGCTCGCGTGTCGTAACAATCACATGAGAGCCCCAGGACCGTGAGTGCCGATGCCACTGGAACAGCATCGGCATGTGAGGAGGGTATAAGTGTTTTTATTTTAATGGGGCCAAAAATGAGGGATGAGAAGGGGTTGTCCTAGAAGTGAACAACCCCTTTAATACATTGTGGGAAAAAGAAGGAGGGAAGTATGACTATAGGATTTGACTACTCCGGATTTGTTTGTAGTCTGAAACATGATTCTGCATAGGAGCTGTATACATAAAACGGTACAATATTTTTAAACAAGCAAAGTTTCTCCCTCTTTGCAATTTGCATTTACTGGAGCTAAATAAAAATGTATGCAAAAGACAATATACCTCTAACTTTTACAGGCATTTATATGGCACCTTTTTATTCTACAGCACTATGTACAGAATATGTGTTTTTATATTAATTCCGGTACTCAGAGGGGCTCACAATCTAATTTCCCTCAAACACAAAAGCTAAAGACAGTTTTATATAAAGCCGATTAAATCAGTATGATTCTGAAAATGATTGCTGAAGCTGCAGCACCTGGAAGAAACATACAGTCGTGGCCAAAAGTTTTGAGACTGACACAGTTCGTTTTTACGTATTGCTGCTTCAGTGTTTTTAGATTAAATATTTACAGCGTTCACCCTTATTTTTCCAAGGCTTCTACAGGTCACCCTGCCCTGGCATCTGGGCATCAGCTTCTGGGCTGACTCCTGACTGATGGCTGCCCATTCTTACCTTATTAGTAGTCATGAGCGAGTGTACTCGTTGCTCGGGTTTTCTTGAGCACGCTCGGGTGGCCTCCGAGTATTTTAGTGCTCGGAGATTTAGTTTTCATCACCTCAGCTGAATGATTTACAGCTACTAGCCAGGCTGAGTACATGTGGGGGTTGCCTGGTTGCTAGGGAATCCCCACATGTAATCAAGCTGTCTAGTAGCTGTAAATCATTCAGCTGCCGCGATGAAAACGAAATCTCCAAGCAGTCATAAATACTCGGAGGACACCCGAGCATGCTCAAGAAAACCCGAGCAACGAGTATACTCGCTCATGACTACTTATTAGTGCTTGCAGATTATCACCATTTCTGTGTTTTTGTTTGTCCACCTACTTTTTGAGGATTGACCACAAGTTCTCAATGGTATTGAGATCTGGGGAGTTTCCTGGCCATGGACCCTAAATTGTAATGTTTTGTTCACTGAGCCACTTCGTTATCAGTTTTACCTTGTGACATGGACTCCATCATGCTGGAAAAAAACATCATCCCCATATTGCTCCTGGATGGTTGGGAGAAGTTGCTATTGAAGGAGGTTTAGGTCCCATTCTTTATTCATGGTCGTGTTCTTAGACAAAATTGTGAGTGAGCCTCCTCCATGGATGAAAGGTCCCTCACACGTGGATGGTCTCCGTATGCTGATGACACGACCCCGGACACGTTAACGGTCACCTTTGTTTTTCCAGATAATCATTCTTCCATATGCTCCATTTTTTTTAAATTTCTCTCTCCTTTATCACTTGTCCTTTAATTATCATTCCTTTTAGCATCTCTTCCTTGGATATCTTCTTCTAGGATCACTTTAGTATCTCTCCTTTAGGGCTCGTGTAGACGACCGTAGTTTCATTCCGAGTTCGATCCATCAAAACATCGGATTGCACTCGGATAGATGCTATTCAGTGAGGCAGTGCACATGTCCGATATTTTTCTCGAACCGAATTGATCCAAGAAAAAAATTGCACCGCGCACAATTTGCCTCCAATAATCAGATGTCACTCGCCCATTCATGTCTATTGTTCCGTGGAAAACATCAGACTGCACTTGGATTACATGGTCCGATTTTCAAAGACAAACTGAAGGGAGAAGATGGAGAAACTTAGAATCACTTTTCTCTGGACATTTTATGTGAAACGATCACTGAACTCTTGTTCTCCATCATTAGCTCAGAGATCGTCGGATGAACTATAAATCGTCATTATCGGCTCATTTTTTCAGCGTAAAAGTAATCATCACTTCCCATGTCAAAAAGAGAAGGTGCTACCAGCATAAAGGAAACTCTTTGGAGAACTTCGTATTGTTCTGCCCCGTACTCTGTGCATCAGCTTGTGAAAAGTGGTCATTAATTACCGTATGTTAGTAACCTATCCATAGGATAGTCAATTCCTTATGGATGACACTCCGGAATAAGAATGCGAGTGCTAATTGGTAGGAAGTCCTTCCAACAATATTTTTATAATTAACCACAGCAATACATACAGGGATTGCCTAACAAACAGGAAATATCTGCTTGTGTTTCGTCTGTCGAACAGCCGCGAGACATTCAGCCGCAGGGACTCAAACATATTTTTCGAGCACGCCGAAGACTCTCGGTTAGCACCCAAGCATGCTCAGATAACACCTTATCCCAGCACATTCGCTCATCCCCAGTCATCAATATGATATCAGTGGACATTCGACATCCGGTACCCCCTCCGATCAGAAATCCTCAGATTTGTAACTGCACAGCTCCTGGCACTGTGGTCGCTGCAAGATTTTGCAGATCAGCACCTATTAAAATAGGAGTGCCTACGCAATACCCAAGGGCCTTAAAGAGGACCTTTCACTTGATTTTTTAATTTAAACTGAGTCCTTCCTCTGATTAGTGCTGATTCTGAAACAGTTTTTTTTTTTTCTGTGCCACCTTCGTTTAATTTTTTGCCCCACCGATAACAATGGTGAAAATTTTCCTTTTAGCCAACTGAGTGTATTCCACCGTACTTCTCTGTGGGCGTATTGTTTTTTCGCTCCTCCGTTGCTGGCGAATCAAAACAGTCACGCCCACAAAGAAGCTTTGTGGTATGCTCCCAGTTGCAGGAAGGGAAGATTTGAACCATTATTATCGGGAGGCAAAACTTTGGAACGGAGGAGCACAGAAGAAAAAGAAAAACTGTTCTGGGATCAGTGGAGCGACAGCAATTAGAGGAGAGACTTAGTTTAAATAAACAGAAATCTTGTGAAATGTCCACTTTAAGAGATATAATACTCTTTCCTGCATGTGTACTAGCAGTCTGTTGCTCTAAAACACTTGTAAATGAAGCAATTGCAATTAACGCATTATCCCCTAATGTAATAACCCGATATAATATGTAAAGTGGCGCTGCACCAGAAGCCGCTCAGTGCCGGACTTTTAATGACTGTTTATTACATAAATGTTACTGATGTCTTTAGAACTAAACGCTTTTGCTGGTTTAAGTGGTTTAAGACGTAGTAATCAACAAAAAAAAAATGATGTAACTCCCTTGTGCCTTGGCCCTTGCCCAGAAAAAAAATCACCGCAAATGTAGTATCCAGATCCGGCTCGGAGTCAGGCACTACTTCACACTACAATGATGGAAAAGTGTCCACACCCCTTTTAAATGGATTAACGGTCATTTATGTTCTGCCGGGATGCCAGATTAAGGGAAGGACTTGGTAATATCTTCATGTAAAACACTTTAATCCTTTTGTTACAGTCATATAATATTATATAATGTTTTGTTGTTGTGTTTTCTTTTTCTGGACAGTCCACGTGAAAAAATGTCAGTCCTGTCATGCTGACTAATGTCGGAATTATTAAACATGACCTAATGGGATCGGGATTAAAGCGCGAAATCAGCAAGGAATCACCTGACTAATGCTGAGATCATGGACTTAGGTTTTTATGTACTAGAATGCTCCTAATATTTTTAATAATTAAACCAGATACTGATAATTTTTTTTAAAGGGGTTGTCCAGGCTTGGGGTTCAAGTGTGCAGTCACTCTATGTGATTGCAGACTTGTGATTCCTCACAGCGTGTACAGTGCGCGCTGTTAGGATTCTCCAGTTCCGGCTCCGAGAGCTTTCGGACACGTGACTTCAAGTTTGTATTTATGAGATCATGTGCTAACTAGACGTGAATTGAGTGAGGTCAGACACGTCTAGTCGGATTGTGGCCGGAAGTTTGCTTGAGGTCACATGACCACTTTTTCCCTTCTCTGGCATCGGAGAATCCTGACTGTGAGCCCTGTTCGCACTGTGAGGAATTACAAGTCTGCAGTCACATATAATGCAAACTTGTACTCCAAGGCTGGACAACCCATTTAATGTTTTTTTTTTGTAGATTTTTTTATTTTGTTTATTGTGCAAAATTAGGGTATTTTTTGTCTATCTTTCAAATAACTGTGATTTAAGAAAAAAAAATCAGAAATCTTGCAATTTTTTTTCTTGACACTAAGCCTAATGCTAAGCTCATGCTTCCTGTTTTGTACAGATGTTTTTTTCAGCAGCTACCTGGATATAGGCAGCAGTAGACTGGCACTGACTTCTACTGCAGAACTTTTAAGACATATTTTGATCTGTGTGAAGGGAAGTGGAGGAGGTGAGCTGTGACATCATCTATTGTGAATGGTGGATCCTGTGTTATCTACTGTATATAGAGGTGATATCAGTCATTGTAGAGGAGGAGGTGAGCTGTGACATCACCTATTGTGAATGGTGGACCCTGTGTTATCTACTGTATATAGAGGTGTTATCAGTCATTGTACAGGAGGAGGAGGTGAGCTGTGACATCACCTATTGTGAATGGTGGATACTGTGGTATCTGCTGTATATAGAGGTGTTATCAGTCATTGTACAGGAGGAGGAGGTGAGCTGTGACATCATCTATTGTGAATGGTGGATCCTGTGTTATCTACTGTATATAGAGGTGTTATCAGTCATTGTACAGGAGGAGGAGGTGAGCTGTGACATCACCTATTGTGAATGGTGGATACTGTGGTATCTGCTGTATATAGAGGTGTTATCAGTCATTGTACAGGAGGAGGTGAGCTGTGACATCAGCTATTGTGAATGGTGGATCCTGTGTTATCTACTGTATATAGAGGTGTTATCAGTCATTGTACAGGAGGAGGAGGTGAGCTGTGACATCACCTATTGTGAATGGTGGATCCTGTGTTATCTACTGTATATAGAGGTGTTATCAGTCATTGTACAGGAGGAGGAGGTGAGCTGTGACATCGCCTATTGTGAATGGTGGATCCTGTGTTATCTACTGTATATAGAGATGTTATCAGTCATTGCACAGGAGGAGGAGGTGAGCTGTGACATCACCTATTGTGAATGGTGGATGCTGTGTTATCTACTGTATATAGAGGTGATATCAGTCATTGTACATGAGGTGATGAGCTGTGACATCATCTATTGTGAATGGTGGATCCTGTGTTATCTACTGTATATAGAGGTGATATCAGTCATTGTACAGGAGGAGGTGAGCTGTGACATCACCTATTGTGAATGGTGGATCCTGTGTTATCTACTGTATATAGAGGTGTTATCAGTCATTGTACAGGAGGAGGAGGTGAGCTGTGACATCACCTATTGTGAATGGTGGATCCTGTGTTATCTACTGTATATAGAGGTGATATCAGTCATTGTACAAGAGGAGGTGAGCTGTGACATCACCTATTGTGAATGGTGGACCCTGTGTTATCTACTGTATATAGAGGTGTTATCACTCATTGTACAGGAGGAGGAGATGAGCTGTGACATCATCTATTGTGAATGGTGGATCCTGTGTTATCTACTGTATATAGAGGTGATATCAGTCATTGTACAGGAGGAGGTGAGCTGTGACATCACCTATTGTGAATGGTGGATCCTGTGTTATCTACTGTATATAGAGGTGTTATCAGTCATTGTACAGGAGGAGGAGGTGAGCTGTGACATCACCTATTGTGAATGGTGGACCCTGTGTTATCTACTGTATATAGAGGTGTTATCAGTCATTGTACAGGAGGAGGTGAGCTGTGACATCACCTATTGTGAATGGTGGGTCCTGTGTTATCTACTGTATATAGAGGTGTTATCAGTCATTGTACAGGAGGAGGAGGTGAGCTGTGACATCACCTATTGTGAATGGTGGATCCTGTGTTATCTACTGTATATAGAGGTATTATCAGTCATTGCACAGGAGGAGGAGGTGAGCTGTGACATCACCTATTGTGAATGGTGGATCCTTTGTTATCTACTGTATATAGAGGTGTTATCAGTCATTTTGCAGGAGCAGGAAGTGAGCTGTGACATCACTTATTGTGAATGGTGGATCCTGTTTTTCTACTGTATATAGAGGTGTTATCAGTCATTGTACAGGAGGAGGTGAGCTGTGACATCATCTATTGTGAATGGTGGATCCTGTGTCATCTACTGTATATAGAGGTGTTATCAGTCATTGTACAGGAGGAGGAGGAGGTGATCTGTGACATCACCTATTGTGAATGGTGGATCCTGTGTTATCTACTGTATATAGAGGTGTTATCAGTCATTGTACAGGAGGAGGAGGTGAGCTGTGACATCACCTATTGTGAATGGTGGATAGTGTGTTATCTACTGTGTATAGAGGTGTTATCAGTCATTGTACAGTAGGAGGAGGTGAGCTGTGACATAGCCTATTGTGAATGGTGGATCCTGTGTTACCTACTGTATATAGAGGTGTTATCAGTCATTGTACAGGAGGAGGAGGAGGTGATCTGTGACATCACCTATTGTGAATGGTGGATCCTGTGTTATCTACTGTATATAGAGGTGTTATCAGTCATTGTACAGGAGGAGGAGGAGGTGATCTGTGACATCACCTATTGTGAATGGTGGATCCTGTGTTATCTACTGTATATAGAGGTGTTATCAGTCATTGTACAGGAGGAGGAGGTGAGCTGTGACATAACCTATTGTGAATGGTGGATCCTGTGTTTTTTTTCTGTTTATAGTGGTGTTACCTTTCATTGTAATCCTGACTGTGATAATAATGAGACTGCTGAAAAGTGATCTTTACAGAGCTAGAAGTATGAGCCTAATATTAAGGTACCGTCACACTGACCAACTTTCCAACGAGAACGACAGCGATCCGTCCTGGATAGCGATCTCGTTGTGTTTGACACGCAGCAGCGATCTGGATCCCGCTGTGCATCGCTGGTCGGAGCAGGAAGTCCAGAACTTTATTTGGTCGTCAGGTCGGCGTGTATCGTTGTGTTTGACAGCAAAAGCAACGATGCCAGCAATGTTTTACAATGGTAACCAGGGTAAATATCGGGTTACTAAGCGCAGGGCCGCGCTTAGTAACCCGATATTTACCCTGGTTACCATTGTAAAAGTTAAAAAAAAAAACAGTACATACTCACATTCTGATGTCTGTCACGTCCCCAGCCGGCGTCCACAGGGTTAAAACTGCTTTCGGCAGGAGCATTGCTAATGCTGCCGAGAGCTTCCCTGCACTGACTGTCAGTGCCGGCCGTAAAGCAGAGCACAGTGCCGGCGCTGACACATTCAGTGCAGGGAAGCTCTCGGCAGCTGCGCAGCATTAGCAAGCGCTCCTGCCGAAAGCAGTTTAACCCTGTGGACGCCGGCGGGGGACGTGACAGACATCAGAATGTGAGTATGTAGTGGGTTTTTTTAACTTTTACAATGGTAACCAGGGTAAATATCGGGTTACTAAGTGCGGCCCTGCGCTTAGTAACCCGATGTTTATCCTGGTTACCCGGGTGCTGCAGGGGGACTTCGTCATCGTTGAAGACAGTTTCAACGATGCCGAAGTCTTTACCCTGATCGTTGGTCGCTGGAGAGAGCTGTCTGTGTGACAGCTGCCCAGCGACCACACAACGACTTACCAACGATCACGGCCAGGTCGTATCGCTGGTCGTGATCGTTGGTAAGTCGTTTAGTGTAACGGTACCCTTAGGTTTAGTGTCCTGCTCGCATTGCGTAAAAGTCCTGATCTCTACCGCTCACTTGACCATCTGATATGTACCGTATGTAGTGCCTCCTGACTTTCCTCTTACAGACGATGCTGGGGTAGATATGGGTAGGGCAATTTGATTTCCAACACCAATTTCTTTTGTTTTTCAAGAGCTCAGCATTTACCAGATGTGTTTGGCGGCAGCTTTCTCCTGTCTCCCGTTGAAAACATATGAACTTACAGCCAAGGCGATCCCTCTTGTGTGTGGGATCTTAAGAAACAGCTGTCGGATGAATAAGTATTTGGCTAACACCTATCGCATGTTTGTGGCCAGTTCTAGCAGCTAGAGTGAAAATTACAACATTTATGTTTTTTTTAATATACATATATATATATATATATATATATATATATATATATATATAATTTACGGAGAAAAATAAATATATGAAACAATATTAAGAATTCCATTTAAGATAAAAACTTTATTTAAACAATAATGGAAATAAAAGGGCAGAATCAATATCTGAGCCTTTCCCTTGTTTGTTAATGCGTCAGTGCCGCGGGAGAGGTGAATCCTTCATTAAGGTCACAATTATCCGTTATGGATCTGGTCGGTCAGAGCTTCGCCCCTGTTCTCAGTTGGCACTATAGACATAAACTTGTTATTTTAGAAAGTCAGTTTTTAATCACGTGATGTCATAGAGCTAATGGAAAAGAGGAGCATTATCTGGGTAGAAAGGCAAAAAGAGCAATTGTAAGTACACAGTGCTATATAATATGATTGCAATATATTAAGAGGATAAAGCCTGTGAAGGGAGGAGGAGGGCTTATTTAACCATGCTTTAAAAAAAGTAAGGAATCCCTCTAATACATGAATATGTGAAGGTAATGTAGTTGAGCTCCTGTTTTTCCTGCCCTGCAGCAGAGCTCTGACCGTGGGAGCCGCGCAACTCCGAACTACATTGGTGGATGAAAGCAGAGGTGTTTTCTGTACAGATACAAATAGAGGAATGTATGGCATGTAGCATGTGAGAGAGTACACGGGTTTCTTCTTCTTGGCGACATTCCTAAAGTACCAAAACCTCTAGTCTTTCTAAAATCACATGCAGGGGTAAAGGGTGGTCTACATGTGGGTTCAAACACGGTCAGTACAATGTGAGGTCAGACAGAATTCGTCTTGGAATATCTGATGAACGCTGAAAGATGAGGTGTGCATATATGTGTATATATATATATATATATATATATATATATATATATATTTTACTGTGCATAAGTTTTAGGCAGGTGGGAAAAAATGATGCACAATAAGAATGCTTTCATCATAGGCAGCAATAAAAAATTACACGTCTATCAAGGGCATGGAGTGATGGCAGCATCTTCACTTTCCATATAGAGCTGTACATCTGTGAATTCATGATACCATCAATGAAATGTAGCCCCCAAGACACCAGCAGCGCTCATGCAGCCCCACATAACGTCATTGACAACACTACAGGTGCTTCTCACAAAATTAGAATATCATCAAAAAGTTCATTTATTTCTGTTCTTCAATACAAAAAGTGAAACTCGCATATTATATAGAGTCATTACAGAGTGACCTGTTTCATGTGTTTATTTCTGTTAATGTTGATGATTATGGCTTACAGCCAATGAAAACCCAAAAGTCATTATCTCAGTAAACTAGAATAATTAACAAAAAACCCTGCAAAGGCTTCCTAAGCATTTAAAAAGGTCCCTTAGTCTGTTTCAGTAGGACTATTGGGTTTATTTATTGCTTTGTATACACTATATGATCTTTTCACCATGTTTCGTATACGATTTAGAAGTGAACAAAACCTTCATGAGTTTTTGTTTTAGTATTTTTTAAAATTTAGCAGAAAAGTTGACAAAATAAAAATCAATACTTAACTCTTCAATTCCCTGCAGCTCCTGAGCCGAGCAAGTTCCATTCCCTCCCTGTGTTTACTTTCCTGCAATGAATAGTTTTGCGGTGTACAGGCTCGAGGTTCATGATTGGCTGCAGCGGTCACGTGGATGTATGTTAAGTCGATGCTGCTAGGAAGTAAATAGAGAGCAGCTGGGACCACCAAGGGGTTTGTGCTGGAGCTGTAGGGGATTGAACACTGGAGGAATGCGTTTTTTTAATTTGTTGAATGGACAATCCCTTTAATCCTTTCATTAATTTACTTCAATGTATGAAAACTGTCTTAGGCTATGTGCACACGTTCAGGATTTTTTGCGTTTTTTTTCGGCGATTTTCCGCTGCAAAAACGCTTAAAAAAACACTTACATTAAGCATCACATCATTTTTAATGCATTCCGCAATTTTTGTGCACATGCTGCATTTTTTTCCGCGAAAAAAAAACGCAGCATGATCATTAATTTTGTGGATTTTTCACGGCTATTGCATTGGGAAGCTACGGAAAAAAACGCAAAAAATCCGCCAGAAAAAAAAAATTGCGCAAAAAAAAAACCACGCGAGCTGATTTCCTGCACAGGTAGTCCGGTTTTGCTCAGGAAAATTCTGCAGACATTCCTGAACGTGTGCACATAGCCTGAAAGAAAAACGTTCTGGTTAGGATGATTTATCATTTATTATCCATTATTATTTATTTCAATCACTTTTGCTATTTTTAAGTCACAGAGGTTTAGTACAGTACAGAGTTATTAGTTTATGTTCCTCTTGTTTCTGTCTTGCGCTGGTTCCTATTGTACGGGCTTCTTTCTGAAGCTTAGACATATTATATAAGTGTTAAAACAAGCCAGGCCTCAGGCCCCACACGTGTTTGCTGGGATTCTAGGTCAGAGGTGCCTGTCACTTACAGCGTTTTTCATCAAATGAAGCTTTGTTTGGTAGACGAGAGGTTAAAGTGATTGATGGGATTACACTAGATGACCCTATTTTCTGTGTTTTGTAAGCCGTTCATAACATATTGTGTAAGGGCCTGAATATTACTTAATCGTTATAATTGTTTTATATACCGTACTTAAATTACATTTTTGAAATATGATGGGAACGCTGGTGATGGAAGCTGCCTAGAGACATCTAGTTTCTCAATATCTTGTAATCCCCTCCTAAGGGAAGGCCTGTGTTGGCCCCTGGCATAACTGGGCGTGTGCTGGGGTCCACGGCGCCTGTTGGGGCGCACTCTGAAGGTTTAAATCTGCATTGTCCACAAGAAATCTAATGATTACAGGTTCAAGTCCATTAACAGGGTTTTTCACTACTTGGACAACTCCTCAACCTCAGTTTCCACCAAGTGAAATAGTAACGCTTAGGGCTCATACTCACATGCGAGAAACTCGGACGAGTCTTGCACGTCAATACCCGGCACTGCCGCCAGCACTCGGATCGGAGCGCTCAGCTGCATGTATTTCTATGCAGCTGAACGCTCCGATCCAAGTGTCGGCGGCAATGCCAGGTATTGACGTGCGAGACTCGTTCGAGTTTCTCGCATGTGAGTATGAGCCATGCTACTCACCTCCAGTGCTGCCGTGCCATTCTAACTGTGTCAATACTGACTCTTCCAAAACTCGCGTGATATAATAATGTCACATGATCTTCACAGCCAATCAGCAGTCGCTTTACTCTCCCCTCCCTCGGACAAATCTGACACCCAGTGAGGGGACAGTGAATTCACTGATTGGCCTCAGCGATTACATGACATAATAATGTTATGCAAGCCTCAGGAGATTCAGTGCCAACACTGCTGGAACCGTGCCCGCACCAGAAGTGAGTATAGCTATTATTATGTTACTGGGTGAAACTGAGATTGAGAAGGAGTGGCCCAAGTTGTGAACAACCCCTTTAAAGTTCAACTTGCATTAGATTTCTTGTAAAATACACTGCAATACTGTAATATTGCCCTTTATTGATTTCAGGTGCCATAATGTGATACCAGATTTTACTTGTGGTTTCAGAATCTGAATTTGTTGCAAGTGAATCTGGAAAATGTCAAGGTGTTAAAATATTTTAGGTTCTTGAGGTGGAATATGTGAAAATTATGTGGGAGGGTGTCAGTCCCTTTCAGCACCTAAAAGTCACATTCTGATGTAACTGAAATATTTTTGGGCAGATTATGGAAAGATCAAGATTATATTATATAATACAACCAGAAAAAAATTTTTTTATGCCCATCTGGGGCCAATCGCATGGTGTACAAGGGTCCAACTCAAGCCTGAAATAAAAATGACATTTGATTCTATTCTCAATGGTTGGATATAGCTTAGTGATCATGGAAAAATCTGGTCCCAAACTCATATGTTGACCTGCAAGTTAAAATTCATAATATTTTCATATAGTGAAGAATTTATAAAGGATTAAGAAGTTTTTTTGTTGTAAACCAGACACATGGCAGATAGAGAAAAAAAATCTTCCTGATTTTCTAAATACGGTACTTTTACGTATCTCTGGTCCTATGTCGAACTTATAGAGGGAAGTGTCAAGGATGTCGTAAGAATTCATTTGTGCTATTAGTGGGAGTTTATGTCATCGTTGACCTGAAAGAAACTGGAAGTTGTTGGCTTGCGTGAATTTGGTCTTTACTTTCAGTAGGATCGCTTAGGTCTTTCCCTAGTAACAGTAAAACATTGCATCTAGAAGGTGGTGAGGACCATATTTGAGATTACTGTAGACTCATTGGGGGTCGCTCCTATACGGGATAGAAGGCTGTTATCCTACACTAAAATGTGTTGGAAGGATCTTTGGTAATTTGCATAAGAGTGGTAGACGGGTCCAACATTGACCGAGATGGATTTGGTTGATGTGATTTCCATCATCTAAATAAAACAAAAAGTTGTAAAAACCTCCATGGTGCTGGACTGTATGGGGTTTTTCTAAGGGACATCCCAATAGTCGGTGAAGGCCCTGGAGCCTAGGGGGCGCAAAAAGTTAATTTAGCTTAATGAAAACACCATTTTGATTAAAATTAGTTTGAGGCCCTGTTGGAGATTCTCCATTGGGGCCCACATGTTTCTAGATTTGCTACTGGTTTCTCCACCATATGCATTTAGTGGCTATGTGAGAAATGAGGGCTATGGTAATATGACCTCGATTATTCTGGGCAGAAGGTATTGGGACCTCACTCTTTATACTGTATAGAAGGTGTATGGAAGTTAGTCATTATTATGTTTGACCTAGGTTGTAGGAGGTACGACAAATATACTAGATCGAATTGGACCTCCATCATCTTGGACAGTTGAGCCAATGAAGATGATATTTTGTCTTTGACTTTAGAGTTGTGACTAGTAAGGCTCCCATTTATTGTTATAATAGATCTCCTTTATAAAGAACTGTCCGGGCAATAAATATCTCGTTTTTGCTGGAGAAAAGGTGAGTGGAGGAACTTCACCTCCCCGGACAGATGTTCATAATTTACCAAAGCGTTGGCCCAATTTGTGGTAGCTTAGATCAGCCCTTTCCCTGGACATTGGGATATCATATATACTTTTATTATGTTATTTTAGATTTACTTTTATCATATAGAACAAGAATTTACTGTAGCTGTTGTCAAATTCAGACACCATCTGGATGCATTTTTTTGACTGCGGATCTTGGGCCAGTCATGTCACATTATGACAGTAGTTGTGTGAAATCATTTTTGAGCGATGACAGAATGAACACTTTCTCCATCACAGCAGAAATGAGAACATTTTGTGCATTTATATCAGGACTAGAGGCTGTAATTGTGTCCGATAGGTTTTCCTTAGGCTTGAACAATATGTCTTCTGCAATACACTGTGAATAATGCAGAGGTCGGGTTCATTTCATGTAACTGCTGAATGGTTTCTGACCTTTTTTTTGTCTTTCGTTATTATTATATGTCAATTAATTTTAGTGATTAATTTTAACAAATTATACAGTTCTACAGAGTGTACTGGTACGATACGAAAAATTGTACATCTACTATGTGTAATGTTTTTTAGGGGGACATTCCATTCTTGTAATTGCCTTACTCCCACCAATGTTCCAATTCTTTTCCCTATTAACGGTTTTGTTGTGGGCATGAGCTGTCTCATGTGCAGAGATGACTGAGCAGAGAGGGTGGAGGAGGGAGAAGATGTCTGATTGAGGAGACCCTCACAATCATTAAAATTGGGGTCCTGTGATCATCTGTAATTGAAACGGTAGTGAGCATTTATGACCACCGCTCCATTCTTTTTTATGTGCCTATGGTAGCAGTGGTGTGCATGGATGCTCAAGCATGCTCCCTGTTTTCACATGGCACCCCAAGATCATTAAGTTTCCCTACATGCCTTAATTTGTCATCTCTAACTACCTACATTTTTTGGGCAGATTAACCTCCTTTAAAGAGAATGAATGGAGTGGCGGTCAAGCATCCACAATGCTACTCCATTCTAACAGGTAGAAAAAGTTCCTTTTCGGCCAATCGGTGCGAGTCACAGTGGTCACACGGCTGCCGATTAACAAGTTATCACCTATCCTGTGAATAGGGTACAACTTGTTTACAACCCCTATAAGGATTTAAATATAGTGCAAATTGAAAAAAAGGGTAAAAATAAAAAATAGCAAAATCCTGCCACAGAAAACCTGTATATTGGGACGGTAATGATGTTATATGAGTTTCTATGAAAGTGTAGAACTTTTTGGGAGCAGCTGATGACCTCGCATCGGGTTCAGAGTGTTACTAAGGTTATCCCAGTATTAGTAGGATTGTAAAGCCTTGTCATTAGCGCTCCTGTCTCTGTCATTTATGCTACACTTCTTTATCCCACCATGAATACATTGTACATGGTTATCTATAAACCAACCTGAGAATATTTACTCTTGGTTTAGTAAAACATAATATTTCTAATCTTAGGAAAGCTGTCAGGTCACGATCATTTGGCCGGCAGCTACTATCACAGGGGTGACTTCAAGCTCCTAGGTTTACAAAATCTGTATCAGGGCTTCAAAAATATAACATTCCATTTCCAGAATTGGTTTCCTCAAATGACCTTTTTAGCTTTAAAAAATATATCTTTTTTTACAGGGACGGAATATAAACGTTATCTTCATGAATCAGAAATATGAGTGTTGGTCTTAGACTGGCTGTGTTGCCTTAAGGTTCCTGAACAGATTTCTCACTTGTGTTCTTGATTTACAACCAGAAACAGTCGTTTGTGCAGAACGTTCTGTCCACAGGATCCCTCTCCCTATCCACAGTAGCCCTCTCCCTGTCCATAGTAGCCATCTCCCTGTTCACAGTAGCCCTCTCCCTGTCCACAGGAGCCTTCTCTCTGTCCTCCGGAGCCTTCTCTCTGTCCGCTGGAGCCCTCTCCCTGTCCACTGGTGCCCTCTCCGTGTCCACAGGAGTCCTCTCCCTGTCCATGGTAGCCCTCTCCCTGTCCACAGTAGCCTTCTCCCTGTCCACAGTAGCCCTCTCCCTGTCCACAGTAGAGCTCTCCCTGTCCACAGTAGCCCTCTCTCTGTCCACAGGAGTCCTCTCACTGTCTTAGTAGCCCTCTCCCTGTCCATAGTAGCCCTCTCCCTGTCCACAGGAGCCTTCTCCCTGTCCGCCTAAGCCTTCTCCCTGTCCCCCGGAGCCTTCTCTCTATCCACAGTAGTCTTCTCTTTGTTCACAGGATCCCTCTCTCTGTCCACAGTAGCCCTCTCCCTGTCCACAGGAGCCCTCTCCTTGTCCACAGGAGCCTTCTCCCTGTCCACAGTAGCCATCTCCCTGTTCACAGTAGCCCTTTCCCTGTCCACAGGAGCCTTCTCTCTGTCCACCGGAGCCTTCTCCCTGTCCACAGAAGCCTTCTCCCTGTCCATAGGAGCCCTCTCCATGTCCACAGGAGTCTTCTCCCTGTCCACAGTAGAGCTCTCCCTGTCCACAGTAGCCCTCTCCCTGTCCACAGGAGTCTTCTCCCTGTCCACAGTAGAGCTCTCCCTGTCCACAGTAACCCTCTCCCTGTCCACCGGAGCCTTCTCTCTATCCACAGTAGCCTTCTCTCTGTCCACAGGAACCCTCTCCCTGTCCACAGTAGCCCTCTCCCTGTCCACAGGAGCCCTCTCCCTGTCCACAGTAGAGCTTTCCCTGTCCACCGTAGCCTTCTCTCTATCCAGAGTAGCCCTCTCCCTGTCCACATTAGCCCTCTCCCTGTCCACAGTAGCCCTCTCCCTGTCCACAGGAGCCCTCTCCCTGTCCACAGTAGCCCTCTCTCTGTCCACAGGAGTCCTCTCACTGTCTCAGTAGCCCTCTCCCTGTCCACAGTAGCCCTCTCCCTGTCCACTGGAGCCCTTTCCTTGTCCACAGGAGCCCCCTCCCTGTCCATAGTAGCCCACTCCAATAATGCAATTTTCACTTATTTTTAGGACTTTATATTATTGTCCCCTCTGCTTTCCACTCTTCATGTCTTCTCAATCCATTATGCTGACTGTTTTTTTGAAAAAGGGAAAGGACCTCAATTTTGCAAGATTATCAGCATGCTTTTTCTTGTAGGCCGCGATTCTGTAATATGTATTTAAATATGGAGTAATTGCTAATTAACTTATCAATAAAGGTTCCTCCTGTATTGAGGATATATGGGTGGTTTTGATGTCAGTACATGAGTGCTGAAAGGGTTGTTCTCACATCAGAGCTGTTATATAACGAGATTGAAAGTATCACAGGGTGTCTGCAAGTCAGCTCCGCCATCTATTGGCCAAAGATTGCAGGGCCATGAAGTGGTGCAGGGTGGTAGCCGTGGGCAAAGTACTCCCTACAGGAAAATGGGGATCCTTGCTGGGTATGTGGACTTCAGGTTTAGGGACGTACTACCCTTGCAGACCACAAGATGCCGGTGACTTCGGCTGGCCAGTCGAGGTGTTGTAGAGATCAATGAAGGAGACCACCAATGAAAAATAAACTGTCTTTTACTGAACCATAATGTGGGCAGGGGAATGTACAGTGGATAGCGCGTGCAAGTCTTCATTTGTGTTTCTCTTAAAACAAAGAACATCTTCATACACATTTTCTCTTTCCTTCCTAAACTCACTCAGTTCTGCCTCTGTTAGGCTAAGTTCACACTTGCGTTGGGCAGAGCTGCGGTGGGCTGCGTAGTTCCCCTGTTAAGCCTCGCCCACTGCTGCACCTCTTCCATTAAGCTCCGCCTACATCGGCATGCGTCTTGCGTACCTATCTTTAACACTGGGTACGCAGGCCATGCCAATGTATGCAGATGCCTCTGCCTTCACTACAACCCAGCACAATGCTACGGGAGCTTCCCTTGTCCCCAATAACGGCACTACAGTGTAGTAAGCGAGAGTCCTATTCTTAAACCCGCAGTTCCACGACCTTTTTTTCCCTTAGGGGAGCTACTTATGCCACTATGGCCGGTACTTAACTTTTCTACTTGCCTACACCTTGAAACTCCTACACGAGGCACTCTCTTCATCTTGCGTTTCCTGCTCTGATTAATGCTGTTAGGTCTTTGGTTTGCGAACTCGGGAGCCTCCCGCCAGGTCTCCTGCCCCGGATCCCATCTCCGGAGAATCACTCGCTCCTTGTATCACTTTTCCTCACCTCTACTGTGGATCATGCTATTTGTTGCTTCTGTTTCCTCTTACTTCATGGACACCCACTTCAGGCAACTGGTGGCTGGTCAGAGCCTAGGTCTTATTCTGCTGCATGCTAGGCCCTAACTGACCCAGTGACAGAAAACTCTCTGTCCCTTCGCTTTTTCCCTCCCACTCTGGGATAGTCCCAACCATTATCCCTAACTGTCCCTAGTAACTCCCGGCAGAACACAACACAATAACATACATCGCTAAACACACTACACATCAAAATACATTGCAACAATACATGTGTCTTCAAGGGGGAATGTGGGCAGTACTTCCATTTTCTACAGGACAAGAAAAAATGAAAAGAATTGCATCGTAGGCACTGCATAACAAAGCACCTTATTCCTGAGGGAAAGAGATTGGAGCAGACACCAGGTCAGGTGACAGCTGTGCGCAGTATTATTATATATTCTAATTATAAAAGGTCCAGGAGGGCAGTGAAGGGGAGGAGTTGGCGCCTGAACCTGTAACAGGACAGACGCGTGGTGTCGCGAGGTTGGCTTATGGCCTCCATTTCGACTGACCAGACTTGAGTGAAGAGTCGAGTGACCAGACAAGAGTAAAGAATCAAGTACCAAGAATTAGGGTTTGTTATCAGGGCTTGGTAGCCAGAACTGGAGACGAAAGACCAGAGCTAAGAGATCTGAGCCGAGGGAGCAGATCCAGAGTAGAGTAAGATATGACCAGGCCATTGAAGAAGGGCGTTAGCGTCAGATGTGACTTCTGGTGTAGATGTACCGTACATAGGGGACCGGGGCTGAGCTTCAGGGGACAATGGTGGCCAACATGACGGGTGTGCAAAGTGACATCACCGACAAGGGACTTGCGGCCTAACGGCGTGGCATCATAGGCCTCCGCTTGGTCCTGTACTACAGATCATATTGCCTAGAGAGTGCCAGAGAGACAGAAGAAACGGGCCCGATAATGATGGTGACGCACCTCAGGTTAAGATATTAGTATCACGACATCCCTGACGTTAACAGTTGTTTATTTGTAAAAATAGAACAATAGTGTGTGATTAGGATTGTGTTGATATTCTGTACAGCCGAATTGCTGTATTGTATTGTACAATAATTTACGGTCCTTCCACCGATTGATTCATCCTTTATATTTTGCTGTATGCACCACTTATATTTGTGTTAATCATATAAATATTTGATGATTATGTTTACCCCCGTGTTCACATCCTCTGCGTTGTTGCATCCGTCTTCCTGTCTACAGGTATGCACCCTGTCACGGATCCTTTCTTTGCTTCCCTCACCGCGGTCACCTAGACTTTTTTTGCTCCACTTTGGGCTGTTCAAGTAGCTCATTGTGCTCCCATGTGTTTATTTTCTTGGCCTATATAAGGCTCCTAAAGACGGTCTTGGTATTAAGACGTTTTAGAATGGCTTTTAGTTGGTCTGTGTTCTGTCCTGTGTCGTGTGTTCCTGTCTACAGTCTCCAAGGCATCTCCTGGCTGCTTATGGCTTCCGAACTCTGAGTTACCCGCCTGCTGTACCGACGCTTGTGGTCCGTGAGCCATAGGCTTAGAGTATCCACCTCACCAAGTTATTCTACATTATGTAACAACAGCAAATTCACATTCTAAAAAATGGTCCAATTTTTATCTTTTTTTCAGAGCCTGTGCCAGGGCTGTGGAGTCGCTAAGCCAAACCTCTGACTCCAACTTCTCAATTTCCCTGACTCCCGACTCCGACTCCATGACTCCACAGCACTGGTCACTACTGAGCATCCTTAGATCAGGAATAGAACAGACATTTGTGTGCTGCCCTTTTTTTTAACAGACCTACTCATTTGATCAACAAATTAGACCAAACTTGGACAGGTTTCTCTATTTTTTTTTAATGGACTTGTGAAATGGAATATAGCACACACACATATTGTAGTCTATCAGTAAAAATATATATGTTATTGGAGCCTGAGTGATGGCAGATTGCAAGAATATGCCATTACTTAATGAACAGTACAAGGGGGTTCAACAGCTGGTTACAGTGGGGTTTTTTTCGGGGGAAAAAAAAGGGCGCAAGAACTGCTAATAATTTGATGCAAATAATTCCAATTTAGCTACGCAAGGAGAGGAGTCAGAAGTAACCAAGAAAGACGTGTAGATAGTGGAGTTGACCAAAAAGATTCTTAGGAGCCTCATCTATCGACCATGTCGGTAAGACATGGTCACCAGTTCAGAGCCCGGCAAATGTCCTACTTGTATTACGACACAATGATGACATTGCGCTAAACATACAAATCGGAAGAGGCGTCCTTGGATGCCAGCAGGTAGGAAGAGGTTTGCAGGGTTCTGATCCGGTGACCACAGGCTACAGACGTGACCACTGGACCTGAGTCCTGTAAATCTTTTTGCTCAACCATAGTAAGTAGTATTGAAATTTAGGGTAGGCGATCAATGCAAGTAGAAGATAAAAAAAGTTACATGATTTTTGCACTTAAATTGTGTTTATTAAAAAAAAAATGAAAAGATTTAGATAGGAAGGTTTCTGAAAGACCTGGGTTGTCTTTGAAGATCAAGGAGCCCAGGATGGAACATAACTCTGCAGTGAGAGATCGATAAGGAGATGTTCTGCACATGCTGGGTCTCAAACTACTGTCATCATGTGTCTGTGAATCATTAATAAGATACGCGAGCCATCCATCTGGGTTTTATTGCAAATCACTGTGCTGCTAGGTAGATAAATGTTTAGCAGGTTGTCAAATTTAAGTTCTGGAGAAGGGAAGCTCAGAAGTCTTTTTTTTCTGGTAATCTCTGGGTCCAAATGAGTAATGTTGGGTTACGATAGGACACCAGTCTCATATCCAGACATCTGCCGTATATGGATCAGTGCTAAGTAACGTGATAAAAACTTCCTTCAAAGCTTCCAGGTGACAGCTGGTATGACTGGGACCTGAGACTGTTGACCAAGTCAACCATAAAGGGGTCAACACCAAGTCAACCGTTAGAGGGTCAACGTTTCAATTATCTTGGCCTTGAAGATGGCAGACGACACATAGATGTCATCAGTCGGCCAAAGAAATTGACAAATATTTGGAAACTATTTGCTATGGAGGATAGTGAGTAAAGTATAAGTGATTGTAAGAGAAAGATTTCTAAATCCCTCGTATAAGACTTATAGAAGACATACTGATAAGGATTGTAGATTGTGAACCCTGATGGGGACAGTGATGATGATGTCTCTGCGGAATATGATAAGCGGATAAAATAAATAACAATAAATAAATATGTTACCCAAGTTTTCAGTAGACTGGTGCTGCACCGCTCCGTGTGCTCCGCTGACTTAATCTGTTACGTGACCTTTGAAGGTCTGCGGGGTTTAGTTTGCTTTTCCTTGATTGTTATATCACCTTTCATCCTTTGTTTCTGCAGGTTAGTCCCTTATTAAAGATGAATGTAGACCGGTCATGAACTCTTCTATCCAGTGAAAATGAGATACTGACTGCCCGGATTGTGTCATTCGGTCACTTTACACTTTACTTTCCAATTTGATTATATTGGGGACTACCTGGTCGCATTGTAGCCCAGCGCGGGTGAATGGGGGTCACGTCACAGCCTGCAGGTTACCACAGCCGTGTCATGCAAGTTCTAAAAGGGATGAGCTGCCCCCAGAGGTGAACACGTGAGACACTCACTATGTGTATGAAGGGGTCGCTGCTGACCAAACTGGTATTCGTCCATCAGCTATCTGGTGTGTATGACAATCTTTAAAGGGGTTGTCCACTACTTTTATCTAGTGTGTATAGCCAGCTTTAATGAAGACAGGGCTGTATGTGACACAGACAGTTTCATTAGTTGGATTTTAAAGAATATCCCATGATCTGTCAGATTGATAGCAGCAGAAGAAGAGTGTGTTGACCTTGTGTAAAAAAGTGACCTGTCTGGGAATACAGGCAGATAAGGAATGTTATTTTCAGTTCGTACAGAATAAAGAACGCATGACAATTTTTTTTTTTTTTTTTAATTATGTTAATTATTGCCATTAATTCTAATAAATCCATTAATTAGAGCCATTTATTTATATTGGGGTTAATCTGTATGAAGGGCTCAGCAATCTAACAAAACTACTACTCCCAGCATTCACTCACACAGGCCCTAGACTAGGCAAATGTGACTTTAGAAAATCGGTGGTCCAAATACGTCATTTGTGCCTTTGATCCTGTTTTTTTGTCTAGCTTTGAGTATTTTGCACATTTTTTTGTTTGCACCCAATTCATTATTCTATTTGCACTTTTTTTTAAGTATTTTATATCTTCCTGCCTGTGCTTTTTATTTTGTTTTCTATTTTGTGTGCGGAGTTTAGCATTTCCAGATGTTTTCTTCTATGTGCGACTTTTTGAATAGTCACGAAGTTTGCCTCACCTGCGCGCCAGTCCTCCCTCCTGGATATGTTTTTCAGTACATTATTTTTGGTTCAATTTTTGGGCCATTTTGCAAAACGTGTAACTTTTTGTGCTAAAATAATTCAAGTAAAAAAATCATTCGTTTTTTTACTTTGCATGAAATTCATGAACCACGTGCACCATTTTGAGGAATTTTGCACAAAGGGACAGCCTCAAGATGAAAAAGAGAATAGACTTAAAAACCCACAAATTATGAATCCGCGCATCTATTTAACAAAAAGTTTCTTTGAGGCAGCGCTATAATAGGTGCAAGTTCAAGGGCCTATGTATATAAATACATAGAAAAACAGTTCTGAGACTCATAAAGTCCATATATTTTGTATGAGTGAATCATTATCACCATGTGTATACTTACCGTACATTAATCAAAGAAGCAAAATTTGCCCCACAGGAAGCCTGTCTTCTACAAAAACTCACTGAATGTTCCTGCGCCTGTCGACACATTATTAGAAATTAGAAATTACAATTGGAAATAATTGGAAATAAGACAATTAGGTAAATCATCCCTGTTAATCTAATATATTGACCAATGTTTGTGGGGAAAAAAAGTAAATACGGTAAGTGTTTTTCACAAAAAAAATTTTAAGAACACAATGGACCACTGAAATATATTTTACATTTTGTTCCTCTTTCCATGACAATTATATTTATGTATTAGGTCTACTAACATCGATCTACATTATCAACAGCTTTTTTATTTATTTTCTTGCAATTTATTTATATTTAATTTCTTTCCCATATTGTGTCTCCAACAACATCATAAAACACATTTGAGGGACATTTCAACAATATGGCGGCTCAGTGGTTACTACTAGTGTGAGGGGCAGAGCCAGGGCCGTAGTCGTGGCTGAGTTTATCGGGGCTGGCGTGCCCTGGCCTCCCATCACATGAAATTAACGTCCCGCTGTCAGCATACTTGTCTCTGTCCTCTGCACCATCAGGACCTTCTCTCCATTCCTTAAGGTCACCTCCAGTCGCTTTTGCACAAGCAGAGACACAGTCCAGTTGTAACTCAAAACGTAAAACTTTATTCTTGACTTCGCAGCCCATCCATATACGTTACAGCATTAACAACAGATTCCGCATTGCACTTTGCTTCATCTTTCCCTGCACTCTTCTCCTTGTCACACGGCACGTGCCCGTGTTGGACTGTATCATATGGTTCTTCAGTTTCCTCTCTTGCTAGAATCACTGCGCTAGGGGGTTCCCTCAGCCGTTTAGCAACGGATCTGATGGCATCAGCCCATGCGATGATCTGCCACATGGTGAACGACCTGCCCGTCCGTACTGCCGTAAGTTCTTCTGCTGCTAACACGTCTGTCACTGTGTCTTCTGCTGTCTTTCCTGCAGCACAGGCTCAAGGCCCCTGGATGGCTGGGCTTCTCCCTTAAAAACGTTGTGGGGTGCTGAGTAGCTCGGGCATTAAGACCACCCTAGCACTTTGGGCTCCATAGCCCCTTCTGCCTCTTCCCAGGAAGTGTTCCTCACTTACTCCCCAGCTAACCCCTCCTACAGTTAACTGTATAATAGATTGTGTCCTATCCTATCTACGTATACTAAAATACCCCCATCTAGTTGCTGATCTTAGCTCTGCACTTTCCCTACAAAATAACAAAATATACAGTGCAGATCAGGTAGAATGCTATCCATACCTAACAAATATGACATAAAGTCTTTACATATACATTATACAGATAAAATATAAAACCCTACAGTAAAACTATATGCATGCAATAAAACATAACGGGACGAGTTTGAAGGGGGGAAAATAGTACCGCCCTTGTACCCCTTACACTTTTGCTTTGCAGTGCTGGGGTCCTGGGTTCAGATCCCACCAAGGACAATATCTGCAAGGAGTTTGTATGTTCTCCCCATGTTTGCGTGGGTTTCCTCCGGTTTCCTCCCACACCCCAAAGACATAGTGATAGGGAATGTAGATTGTGAGCCTCAATGGGGACAGCCATGATGTCCTTAAAGCTCTGTGGATCATGATGGTGATGTATAAGTGAGTAAAATAAATACATTAATCAAATAAACGTAAAAAACAAATAAAAGTAAAAAACAGATCACTCTCTCATGTCACATACGCTTCAAAAACATCTCAAGAATCTAACCTTTTCTCACTGTTGAAACTACAAAACCTCTTCCTGTCGCTCTTATTCATTCTCGTCTGTACTACTGCAACTCTCTCTACTAATCGGTCTCCCTCTTTCTAAACTCTCCCCTCTCCAATCCATCCAGGGTCATGTTTCTGACCAGCCACTACACAAGGCCTGCACAACATATGGCCGGTCGATGTACTGTAGGTTGTGCGGCCCGCGGCTTCAGATACAAATACATTTGAAAATGACGGCGCCGAGACTCCGGTAGAGCTGCGCTTGTCCGTTTCGGCCCCGACGTGCAGCGGCAGGATGATGTCAGCACACTGTTGACGTCATCACACCGCTACTGGCGCCAAGGCCATAGAGCTGCAGAGGATGCGGCGGGCAACAGTAATCTTTTCAAGGAGCTGAGGATGAAATGTTTGTTTTGTGCTCAGTGTTACTTTCCATGGGCCATTATGGAGCATTGAGGAACACTATGGAGGCCATTATGGGGAACATTATGGAACAATGGAGGACACTATGAAATCCATTATGGGGAACATTATGAAACAACGTGGAACCTTATAGGGCAATTGAGAACACTATGGGGCCATTATGGGGCAATGGGTGACATTATGGGGCAATGGAGAACACTTTGGGGCCATTATGGAGCAATGGGGGACATTATGGGGCAATGGGTGACATCCACCTCTGGGTGATATCACCTCTGGGTGATATCCACCTCTCGTGTCTCCCCTTTTCCTCATAGTTTGTAAGCTTGCGAGCAGGGCCCTCATTCCTCCTGGTATCTGTTTTGAACTGTGATTTCTGTTATGCTGTAATGTCTGTTGTCTGTATAAGTCCCCTCTATAAGTTGTAAAGCGCTGCGGAATATGTTGGCGCTATATAAATAAAATAATTATTAAAATAATTATTATTATTAAGGAGCAATGGAGGACACCATGAGGCCATTATGGGGCAATGGGTGACATGGAGCAATGGAGGACACTGTGGGGCCATTATGGAGCAATGGGGAAAATTATGGGTCAATGAAGGATGTTATTGGGCAATTAGTGGCTTGTGAATGGGGTCATTATGCAGAGAGGCCGTGTGGGGGAGATATTATGAAAATGTGGGTGGACATTATGGAGAGGGGTAGTATGGGGGATACTATGAAGAACATCAGTGTGTGTGTGAGGGTATTTTGTGCATGAAACACTGTGAGGGGCACTTATTTTTTAAGGGTCACAGCATGGGACATATTTATTGGGCAGTATAAAGATGCTTTTATTTCTAAGGGTACTGTCAGGATGTGCTGCTGAAGATGGAGAAGAGGATACTGACTATGTCTCTTCAGTACTGTGGTTCCTGTATGGTCGACAGTCTGATGATGGCTGGTAAATCCCAGCATTTCCTTACCATTGTTAAGGATATACTGTGAATTGTAGGTTAAAGCAATACAATTATATATGGGGCTGACCTGACATTACAATTACGGTAATCGCTGTACTAAGTTTGGTGCTATATACATTTGCTGCCGGTGGTTCTGGCTCTGCATTCGTGTACTGACTTTGGTTCTAGCTCTACATTCATCTACTGATGGTGGTTCTGGCTCTACATTCATGTACTGATGATGGTTCTGATGCTGCCTTCATGTACTGATGGTAGTTCTGGTGCTGCGTACATGTGCTGACAGTGGTTCTGATCTTGTTCCTGTAGCTGTACATATTGTGCTTCATGGCTATGTTAAGATTTAAAAATCCTCAAAACTTAGAGAGTTCAGATTATGAGAACGATATGTGAGTTTCTTCTGCGAAAACATAGTTTAAGTTGGTGTGTATTCATACTTATTTTTTTTAAGCAGAAACTTTCCAAATCCCCCTCAAATACTGAAAACTTTGTTCTGGTGATGTATTAATGTAGTGATGGTGGTTTTAGTGATATATTCATACAAGTATCCCTTTAATTTTTTTTGTAGCCCTTGGGATTGGTTCATCATGGCAATGTGGCCCTTGGACCAAAATATGTTGTGCACCCCTGCACTACACCGATGCCTCCACCCTGTGCCAGCCGTTGCACTGGTTGCCCAATACGCTATAGAGTCTGATATAAACGTATCACTCTCATGTAACTTCCAAGTACAGCACAAATAACTGTGTATACTGAAATAAAATCACATTTTAATTGGATGAACACCGCCTGGTCTCAATGTGGGTGAAAAGCAAACAATAGTACTTATATTGTAATTGAAGAATTAAGGTGAAAATACTTAACAAATTGGTATTTCACAGGCCGAATACCTTGGTCACATAAAATGAGGCCTTAATGTGTGTGAATTACCCTGAGCTGCCAACACATGATAAATAATGTTCATTATACCCAAGACAGAGCTACTTATGTGTGCACTTCATCAGATCAGGTGAGGACGGTGCCCAATCTGTCTAGGAACGCTCGAGTAATTGTTTCTTTTTCATCTTTCCCTTGGGGCAATGCCAGAGACCCCATGTCGTGATGTCTTTGAAGCTGTAGTAACATTTCCGCTCTGCGGTGTCCCGTGTTCACTTTGCTGTAATGAATCCCAGAGATTATCCTGCCTCATTATTATCATATTGTCACTTCTTGGTGTAGTATCAAATATTCATGAAACTGTTCTTATTATTGATGATGACTGAACATGGAAAGGTGAATGATGCTGCGCAGGTCACACATTGTACTGGCATAAAAGGTGTCTATACTGACTGGTATTAAATGTACCTCTCATTAGAAAATATATACACAATTGAGTTTATACATTTACATACACATTAGCCACAATCATTAAAACTCAGTTTTTCACAATTCCTGACATTTAATCGCAGTACACATTCCCTCTATAGTTCAAGAAATATCAGAATAACGCTAGAGACGATGATTCATTAAAGCTGTATTCTAATTCTAAGTAGTTATTGCTACGACTAGGGTTAGGACTAGGGTCCGTACTTGGGTTAAGGGTAGGGTTATTGCTACTACTAGGGTTAGGTCTAGGGTCTGGACTTGGGTTAAGGATAGGGTTATTGCTCCGACTAGGGTTAGGTCTAGGGTCCGGACTTGGGTTAAGGGTAGGGTTATTGCTACGACTAGGGTTAGGTCTAGGGTCCAGATTTGGATTAAGGGTAGGGTTAGGACTAGGGTTAGGGCTAGGGTTCGGACTAGGGTTAGGGTCAGGACTTGGGTTAAGGGTAGGGTTAGGACTAGGGTTAGGGCTAGTGTTCGGACTTGGGTTAAGGATAGGGTTAGGGTTAGGACTATGGTTAGGGCTAGAGTCACGACTAGGGTTAGGGCTAGGGTTAGAACTATTGTTAGGGTCAGGACTTGGGTTAGGGGTAGAATTAAGGCTAGGATTAGGACTAGAGTTAGGATTTGAGTTAGGACTAGAGTTAGGGATTGAGTCAGGACTAGGGTTAGGACTAAGGTTAAGGCCAAGGTTAGGAGTAGGGCTAGGGTCCCTACTAGGGTTAGGACTAAGGTTAAGACTTGTGTTAGGATTAGGGCTAGGGTTAGGACTAGGTTTAGGGCTAGGTTTAGGACAAGGATTAGGACTAGGGTCAGGACTAGGGTTAGGACTAGGGGTAGGGACAGGACTATGGTTAAGACTAGGGTAAGGCTAAGGTAGTAAAACAGTTGCATAGAAAGATGCAATATAAAGTGGAAAAAAATGGATTACCACAACATATATCTTGTTATTTTTATCTATTTTAAGTCAGATTTCACCCCAAAAAAACAGCTTAAAACTAGATGGTAAATGGTCAAACTATGGTTACAGCAGTATTTTGTTCAAATATAAAATAGGGGCCAGATTACCAAATGTTCTGGATTATCAGACAGTCATAAAGAGTACGTAAAATTAACTTCAAGCAATAGAGAAGCAAATATAAAATGAGACAATGATTTATTAAAGCTATTTTATAATCCTAACTAGGGTTAGGAAAGTATTTCACTTATTCCAATGAAACAAGAAACTATGGCTAATGCACGGAGCGTTATTTGATAGTTTGCACAAGCCCTTAGGTCTACTAATTTCCAGATCTCAGACACACACATACGGTATATACTATGGCCAATTTCATATGAAGCAAATTAAACCAATCCTAGAATTTTAAAATTCCCATATGTGTCCGATTACCAAACGTTCTGGGTTATCAGACAGTCATAAAAAAGTATGGTATGTAAAGTGACGGTAACTTAAAGCGATAGAGAAGCAAACATAAAATGAGACTTTTTTTTATTTTTGAATTTTTTTTTCATTTGTAGTCACATAATGTGTTGCCTCTGCAACAGTGTGAAATATTTTGCAGTTCTGTGCCAGAAATTGATGGCATTTTAATATTTTTTTTTATAAATGGTAAATTACAATAGTACATCAGTCTGAGATTTATTTTTTATTTTTTTACACCTTTTTTGACCTTATGAAATTGCAGTGAAAAATGATCAATGCTGTCATCTAGTGGAGGAATCTTTTCTGTTTTATTTCTACAACAGATGCCAATTACTTTTTTATTCTTATGGTCTGTATTGGTATCTCATGCAAGATACCCAGTGTCCGCACATTGTCATGATATGTCATAACGATGTTTTTCTGGGAAACCCTTTTAAACATTTGTGACCTTGAGTAAGTATTTCTGTATTTCTGTAGTCACGTCAAGTTAAAGGGGTTGATCATTTTAGAAAACCTATTTCTTTGGGTGACCGAGTGCATTCATCTTCACTTTTGATTTTTCCTTCTCACCTTCCAAGACCCATAACCTTTATAATTTTGGGTCCATAGAGTCGAGGCTTGAGTTTTACTGCAGTTTTTATTGGTACCACTTTGGGCCCGTAGGATTTTCGGATCTCTTTTTATTCCATTTTTTGTGTGGCAACAAAAAATCAAAAAAAGAACAGCAATTCTGCCTTTTGGATGCATATATTTTGTAGTTTTGGTCTTCACTACATGGGTAAATACTATAATATTGTATTTGTTTGGATAGTTACATCCTCAGCGATACCAATTAAGTAAAAAAAAAATTTTAGATTTTAAGAATGTTCTGAGAATACTTGGGTGTTTGGAACTTATCTATATTTTATATATATATATATATATATATATATATATATATATATATATATATATATATATTTATTTAATTGTTTTTGTGTTTTGTTTTTACATTTATATCACTCCACCTAGGAAACTTGAACCTGTGACAAAGCACTGCAATATTGTAATACTGCAGTGTAATATAATATTACCTATCTCCTGTGGATTTCATCCACGGACATACTGTGGGTAGGTGTCACTCGGGATGCGGCTGTAGAAGGTCATTGCACTTGGCTCTGCAGGCACCTTCTGAATTTTGCATCTCTGCTGTGGAGTGATATCCTTCTCCGTCTAGGACCTAGAGGTGATCTCTAACGTCTGCTGCTGATAAACACACTTACTTAATGTTTAAATACCTTTATTCGCTACAGCAAGGCGTTGGTGATAGTTCTATTTCTATCTGTTTGGTTAGAAGTGCTAGAAGTTGACTAGTTCCTCCTTGGAGTTCTCTTGGAGGCTAGCTGGCATGATCTCTTTGGTGTCTTATCAAGCTAAGTGTATTTTCTCATCTGTTTACCTTATTTGTCTTTAGTTGTAGTGGGGGCTGACTAGTGTTCACCCCATCCCCTCCCTATCCAGGGCCTATAGCTAGGGGCAGTCAGGGATTAGGCTCCTGCTCGGCGATAGGTGCAGAACCTATATAGGGACGTTAGGGGAGACAGCGTGTTGTCAGATGTGCCTAGGGGTCTCCACTCCCCCCTTTCCTAGTGTTTAGGCTTCCTCACCCCCTTCCCGCTGTTGTGCACCTAGCTTCTCAGTCACCCAGCATGACAGTAGGGTCTTGGGTTCCTGCCCCAGCCCCTCTGCCTTCCTCTGGTGTCTGTATGACAGGCCCAGGCCACTGCTTTGTGAGTGATCTGCCTTCTGTTTAAGTTTGCGCCGCCATTGTCCTCACCGCAGGCGCTGCTTGTGCAGAGTGATCTCCTGGTGGTCTTCAGTAAAATGGCACCGTGAAGGCACATGTGGATATTGAGATCTTGCTTCAGTGATGTCGTTAAGAGTTTTACTTGAGCTGAGATCTCAATCTGTGTATGTGTCTCCACCGGCAGCATTTTACTAAATCTGGGCAAGCGCCATCAGCGGCGAGGACAGCACCGGCGCGAACTTTAAAACAGGATGCGGGTCACTCACAAAGCAGTGACCTGTCATACAATCAGTAGAGGCAGGCGGCAGGGAGGTAGACATCACCAGCAGGAGTCCATCCATTCAACAAACTTGCCAGATTTCTGAAGAAAGAAAACAGATTTTTTTATTCCTCGTACTTTAAATCCCATAAAACGATTTTAAAACAATAGACATATTCCCCCCCCCCCCCCCACCTCGGTATAATCCTTTTGTTTTGAATCTCGAGTTATAAAACCTATAAACATTCTGAAAACCCACACACAGAATTGGTGCATTACCGCAGCAGATAAAATCATAGCTTTGATGGGTTGATGGGCCGGGACGCAGACCTATTAGGTTCAGGCCCATTTCCATCCTCAGTTACGTAACCCAAATGTTTTCTCTGCTCTCTCTGGGGATTGTAAGTGATTGCTTTAAAATCGTATTGCCTGGCTGCCAAGGAATGTTTTGTGAAAAGTAAATAGCGCAATAATATCATTGCTGAGAAACATCAAACAAGTCCCATAGGAACAATGGTTTATCTTTAGTAGCGCCAGAGCTAAGCCTGTTTATATCAGGTATCATAGGTTTACTGCCATGTTCAGACATTAGTATTAACGGGGCACGCTCCTCAGGGAAAAGAAGAAAAACACCCATCACACCAGTGATAGCTGTTCCTGGTACCCCAACAGTCCCACTCACTGGAGCGATCAGCAGGGGTCCCTGAGGTCGGTCTTATCAAACATTGACCATATCTTCTGTAAAAAGGGGAAACCCTGACTTCCACAAGAGTTAATAAAACTTTTAGAAATATTCTTTTGTGTGTGATGCTCCATCATCAGTGCTCCACCATCCAAACACCCTTCATGAGGGCATGTAAAAGGGGCATGTAAAAGGGGCATGGAATGGGCATTTGTGGCGTATGGTCGCGAAAAAAAATTCCAAGTCTCAGTCACCACTCATAAGCCCATCCCAATAACTAGGCAAGGATGTCCAGGATTCTGTGCCTGGTGCGCTTCCTGTTCACTGTGCTGATAAGACGGGATCTCGAAGGTTGGCGCTCCACCTGTGTATCATTGATGGTTATTAAGACGAGTCACTGTAAATCTCCTCCGTCATTATCATCTACTTTAAAAAAAAAATGTTTAGAGTGGAAGATATCCACAGAATTTTGCAGGAACATGTCCAGGGCCATATTTTAAATTAAGTACAGGAAGGCCAGTGCCTATGGCGGCACAATCCAGGAGGGGGGATGGAGCCATGGGTTCAATTGTTTTTCTACATGTTTCTGACAAACTTCTGATCCAGTATAGAGGGGGAGTTGATTGATGAGCGATTTCAGCTAAGACTGATACTGATGACGGGTGGAGTAAGCAGTAACAGCCCATGGAGTTTAGATTTGGCAGGGAAGGTTTTGACAAGTCCAGATTTGATTATGGGAGGGGCAACCATTAATTACTTTAATTCTTCACTTCACTACTAGTCTAGTTCCAGTTCTCATTCATTTTATTCTATATTTAAAAAGAAGAGCATGGTGGCTCAGTGGTTAGCAATGTTGCTTGCAGCGCTGGGATCCTGGGTTCAAATCCCACCAAGGACAACATCTGCAAGGGGTTTGTATGTTCTCCCCGTGTTTGCGTGGGTTTCCTATGGGTTCTCCGGTTTCCTCCCACACTCGGAAGACATACTGATCCCTAGGGAGTCCAGTTTGTGAGCCCCAATGGGGACAGTGATAATAATATCTGTAAAGTGCTGTGAAAATAATGGCGCTATATAAGAGAGTAAAATAAATAAATAAATAGAGGAGCTGTTTTTCTGGCTTGCTAAACAATATAATTCTGGTTATATGCAGCCACCACTAGGAGGAGCTAGCTGGAATGCTATTAAAGCAGTATACAGTGAATCTCGATACAGTGAGCGCCCCCTAGTGGTTAATTCAGGTGGCACATACGGTATTGTTATTACAAGTAAGGGAAGAGGTTCAGTCTTTGGCCTCCATCTCACCAGTGACTCCAGTAGCCACGTGCCCTGTCCCATTACATGTATGCCAACGCCCAAGAACAGCACCTAGCTGAGAAACTAGAGGGCACATAGTGCTCTATATGGACTAGTAGCAGTCTGTAGAGAGTATCTTTTATATTTTTATGTTGGTCAATGAAGAATAAAGTTTCACCATAGGTTCTAGTACAAATGTTGCTGTTATTTTGCAGGGAAGGTTGAAAATGGCTTTTTTTTTACATCTCTGGGGCTCCTCACAGTTTTTAGTTTGTGAACTCAGGGGGATGTCTGGGTTTGGCAGGACATTAATGTACTATCTGCCAATGCTCTCGTCTCTTCTTTGCTGCCTCCATTTCCGTTGGCAGAGAGAAATGTACTTGCTGTCAAAATCACAAAACATGTACTTGTGTATTACAAAGAAAAAAAAGGTTTTATTCTTAAAGAAGACCTGTTACCGGGTCAAAAGTGGACAATTTTTACTCTTATGCTATTCTCGCTGATCGCCCGAGTATTCCATTTTTTTGTTTTTTTAAATCTGCCATACGGATCCAGAGATATGGGCCTTTTTAGCTAGTGCTATTTTTTATGGCCTTTTTCAAGTGGGCGTGGCTAATAGGATTATCTGGGGCGTGTCTTTGCTAGGTTGTGCCACACCCTCTTTGAAAAGACCCAAAAAATTAGCCCCAAATGAAAAGGCTCATATCTCTGGAACCGTATGGCAGATTTAAGAAACATAAAACGCGGAATACTCAGGGAAACATATAAGAAAAATATAAGAGCAATAACTGCTCACTTTTGATCTGGTGACAGGGTCCCTTTAAGTCACATGTCTTGTTTATGTGCAGGTAAGGAAGACATTCCAGCTAGAGCGGGTGCTGGAGGAGTTCTAGAGGCGCAATTCAATGGAATTATATGTGCCGAATGATAGCAATTGTGTACAGTTCTTTGTGTGTCAATCTGCAGTGTTTATCTACAGTGAATGCTTCTTTCGTAAACTCTGTTATCAAAACAGCTTGTTTACGTGAAAAGCGTTCTTTATTTTTTATATATAGCGATATGGCACTTGTTTATCGCCTACATCATTTGGAAGCACAAAGTGACGTCCGTACTTTACACTTATATTTTCACATGTTTAATTTAATTTCCTTTTTTTAATGTGGAGTTTATGCTGCTTTTTTTTTTTTACGTATTCTTATAGCAATTAATTTTTTTAAATACACAGTTTTAGCCTTTATTCTGTTCACCAGCATGTAAATTATCTTTTTTTACATCTTTTTTTTTGCATTAGTCTTTAATGAATACAATAACTAACTTTAAAAACAATCAGTCATCTTACAACCTCAATGTAAAGGAGCATAGGTTATATCAAAAATTGCAAATGTGCCATAGGCCTTATTGTTACATTAACTAACCATTAAAGGGAAACAGTCACCTCCAAAATGCATTTTAAATGGGCTATCCAGTGTTGTAGAGGATTTAGCCCCTCTAACAACCATACTAGCACTGTATCTGTTACTGGTACAGTGCCTGAGAAAATAATTTTCAATTTGTATGCAAATGAGGGGGCTTCGGACCACCCTTGGCGTGTCACACCGTTATGCCTCCTGATTTGCATATTAGAAGCCTCCCCCCATTTCTGATTGACGGCGCTCGCTTCCCAGAGCAAGTACTGCCTGAATGCTGCTGGTGTGTGCGCAAGTACCTGACTACGTGCTCAGTGCCAGGGCGGTTTCTCCTCTTTGTCTTCTTTCTGCCGATGCCGGTCGTATACTAATTCACTCGCGTGCATCGAGTGGTGGCTTTAGAGAACTCCCTCTCTGAAGTCGCTCATTTCACTTCCTTGTGAGTTAGTATAGCAGGCGGCATCTGCAGAAAGAAGACAAAGAGGAGAAATCGTCCTGGCACTGAGCGCGCAGTCAGGTACATGCGCACACACCACCAGCATTCAAGTAGTACTTGCTCTGGGCCACTGTGCTCGTGTGAACAGGCAATGTCAGTTGTGATGCAGTGACCCCTGTAACAGGTAGGGGGCGCTGCATGGTCTCCCCAGTATACGCACGGAGGTGTATTGAGGCTGTGAGAGTGCATGGCAGTTGCATGCATGGATGTGATGATGTGACAAAGTCCGGCATTGTGGTGAATGGCCGATATGTGTGTCGCAGAGGAGGAGACTCTGCGCTGCCAGCCTGAAGCGATGTGGTGTTCTGGGACCTGTAGTCCTACAAGTATAATGTGATATAATAGTCATGGGAGGCTGGCAGGGCTAGTTATGTGAGATGGGCGGGACAAACTAGGCACACACCCACACTCCCACCCAGGTGAGTGGTTACGGGTATGTAATGAGACCAGGGTGTGGGTCACATGGTCTGAGTGTGTCGACCTGTATGGTACAGGTGCAAGGTCCTGGTAGAAACCTCTGTGTTGGGCGTGCTAGCCCTGAAGAGCACGTGGTGGGACTTTGCTACTGGTGACCTGGGTATTGGACGGTCCCAGCCGGGGATGGACGTCCTGAATAGTACCCGGACTGGCCACTTGTGTGATCCTGAGTAACCTGGTGTTGGGAGGTCCTGGGAGTAGGACCGGATCCTTGAATAGCATGAGGTGAGGACAAGGATCTGCAGAGCCAGTGACAGCTACTGTGTGGGGAAGCTACAGTCCTTCGGTGGGTCTGGACTGACTATTGTGTGTCGACCAGGCAAGTTGGTGATCCCTGTGAGGCAGCTTACCCAAGAGAGAGGACTGACAAGGAGTCAGCAGGTGGAGTAGGATCTCCCGTAAGGTACCTCCATAGACTGTTGGTGCTTATTGTCTCTATGAACTGTGTGGTAACCCACGGCAACTGGTCAGAAGAGGACCAGCGTGTTTAGTTGCTGCAAAGGGATAATGCATGCCAGTGATACAGTGTGCAAAGGACTATATGTAAGCCGGTGATTTGTAACCTGGCTTACGATGCGGTTTATGCTGTATGAAATAAACCATATGGACTGTTTTTGGGTTCAAAATTCGTGTCCGTGTGCTTGAATCCCGTGCCAAGCGAGTAATCCCCTACCCGTTAGTGAGTGCAATCTTACACAGTACATACTGTATGTGCACACACGCCATTAGTTTTCAAACAATGCTCGTTCTGGGAAGCGAGCACCGTCAATCAGAAGAGGGGGGAAGGGCCCCAATATGCAAATTAGGAGTCATAATGGTTCATTAGAATCATGCATGTTGAAATCCATCAGCCACATCCTTCTGATCCACTATGGTGGAAAAATCAGGACACGTTAGATGCACGGCCGATCCTATTGAACTTGTCGGGTTCGAACAGTATTAACCTGATTTGTACTGGCGTCTTAATTTCTGCCAAAAAAAAATAAAAATCTGTTGCAATCATAGAAAATAGGGAAAAAAATGCTTAACATTTGGATTGAGCAGGAAAGTAAATCTAGATTTGCCTTTGGTAATCAGCCGCTGTAGTAGAGAGAATAGTTTGGTGAATGCACTGATGTATGTCCCGGACTGGCCTGTGACCTGCATTTCAACAATGCACATCTGGGTGAGCGAGCGAGGAAGTTGTTTGGATATCTTCATCCTGTTATTGATTTATCTATGGAAACAAGATGGCTCGCCTTCCCTTCTTCGTGTCAGCTGGTTCTTTCTGCGCTCCTTGGTTAGCTTACGGCTTTCTGCTCTCCTGCTGACAGTGCACAATGCTTTCGTTTAGTTGAACGTACCAATCCGCTCTTCGAGAGACATTTTCTTTGGTGGAGAACGCCAATTACCCTTTTTTTCTGAATTTATTGATGGTCAGACCCCTGTCTGGACTCTCGGAGCTGTAGACAATTCATCAATAATGCAGTCCCCTTGATGGCACCTGTGATGCATAATCTGGCAATGCACCTTCCGAAGATGCAGCTGTTTGGCAGTCCGGAAGGCATGATGTAAGCATTGTTCTTCTTCAGTTGCTCCCTGGAGAAATTTATTGGAATATAACAAGATTCAAGATGTCATTCCTAATGTAAGCACAGCATTCATGGAGCTAAGAAATGTGGCCAATGGGTCCGGAGAAGCTGTGGCCTCTCTGACTATTGCGGAGAGGTGACCGGCTTGGGTTTTTGATTCTTTCACTATACGGTGTTGTATTACGGGCTTTTAAAAAAAATCAAGACGGCTTGCTGCACTCTCACAGGACGCTTGTGGTGTCGTGAATTATCTATGAGAACGGAGGCAAAATGATACAGATAATGTGTGCGCTGATCTCCGTCCATTGGGACGCCAAGTCTTTCATGGTATAAAATTAAGGGTTCAACTGAGTTTTGAGTTTTCCCACTTAAAGTGTTCCTGGAACCTGGTGGATCAGAAGAAGAAGACATTTTGTCGGCTTTTCTGTTAATGAGTAAGAAGCACTAATTAGGAATCCATAATGGCACCCGGACGTGGAACACTTTACAACCCTCTTTGGCTGCAGTTTTCCCAGGCGAACACGTCGGTTTAGCTACACTAATTAGATCGGAGACCATTTTTCTGCCAACAGTCCCCTATGGCCACCAGTCAGCTTCCATCTTATTGTGGATGCTATAAATACTTATGACCGTATCTAGATTGTTTTCCATCGCATTCCTTTATTTTTCATTGTTCTTGTGGGTGTATTCTGACTTGGATATGGGATCGCGTTAATGGTACTGGAAATAAAGGCGCTGTGAGGCTAGGTTCACTCCACCGTTTTATCCACATCCGAGGAAATTTGTCCGATTAGGTTAATAACAGTCTGATCAGAGAGTGTGATCCGATTTTTTCGGAGGAGAGGATATAAAAGTTGGTTTCTTCATCTTCTCTATAATGTCAGTCCGTGAAAAACAGACCTCACTTTTATGTCATCCAATTGGGGTCCGATTATTTCCATGGAGTCGTAGAGTTGAATTGGCGAGTGCCTTCCGATTCTTGGATGCAAATTGGGCATGCTGCGATTTTTTTTTTCTTTGGCACAAAGTAGAAATTGAACCTGTGCACGGCCTCATAGAATAACATGGGTACGAATGCTATCCATCAAATTGACGACTAACATTCATCCGCATTATACATTCTTCTGCCCCAGCTCTAACTGGGAAAGTGGCATTTACCCATGGGTGTTGTAACATAGAAAAATGTTTCTTTTTTTTTTTTTTAAACAAACAGGTAAATACAAAAATATTCAATTATAGAATTGGAAAGAAAGAGGAAGGAGAGGAGGGCTTGCGGGAAAAAGAAGATGGGAAGTAATAAGGGAAAAGTCTTACAATTGTAGTAAAAATGCATTTAGAATAGATTTTACAAATCAATATACGGTAAGTAAGTGAATAATTGTAAATGTGCATTCGAAGGTCCAAACAGTTATTTCACTATATATTAAAGTTTTATATATGAGCTTGGTACAATTATTCCATTGCTGAAGGAGCTTTTCTCTACTTTTGTCGGACAATCTACATTTTTCAAATGTGCCAAACTCTTTTTAAAGGCATCGGAAATCACATCAAATCCTACAATTAGGCACGTATGCTTGGGAACTAGCCATAAGCATTAAAATATGTCTCCATTAATGAAAAAGAAATAATCAGGCAAGGCTTAAACCGATGTGCTGGGTCCTCTGGCAGCAGTAACCCCGGGATTTAATTTAGCATCTTTAACCCTTTGGCACATGTAGATGTAACTGTACGTCAGCGTTGGTGTCTACACGTGTGGAGCCTGTAAGGGCAGCTGTTTAACAATTTAGATGCTGCTGTACTGTTTACCATTTAGTTGCTGCTGTACTGTTTACCATTTAGATGCTGCTGGAAATTAATGACAGCGGCATCTAAGAGGAGCGACGCAGTGGCTGCCATCAGTCCCCCTCGATGCAAAATCACAGGGCTCTGACAAGTTACCATTGCTGCCATCTTGCCACTCCTGTCTCCAGGCTGGGATTCATAAGAGACCCATCATTTACACTATACCATCATTACACTATATACCGCCATACAGCAGAACTGCAGTATATAGGACAAGGGATCAAAGGATCGCAGGTTCAAGTCTCCTAAGGGAATGAAAAATAAAGTAAAAAAAAAAAGATTTTGATAATCTAAAAAAATATAAATATAAATATTCGAATCACCCCTCCTTTTTCCAGTTTTAAAAATACATTTTAAAAAATAAACATATCTCGTGTTGTCTCATGCGAAAAAGTCCATTCTACCAAAAGTAATGTCAAAATAATTAATCCATACAGTAAACACCGTAAGGAGAAAAACAGTTTGAAACTACAGAAATGCAGTTTTTAGGCTGCTGTTCACCTTTCTCCAAAAGCGCAATGAAAGAGATCAAAATATCATATGTATCCCAAAATAGTATTAATAAACCTGCCATCTCACACCGCTCTGTAGACATAATATTTTAGAAGTTACAAGTCTCAGAAAATTGCAACAAATCCAATTGTTTTTTCTTTACAATGTTTTGAATTTTTTTAACCTCTAAAATAATAATTAAAAGAAAAAAACATACAATTTTTGGCCTGAATAATCATTTTGCCAGGTGACAATGAGCACTGTAAACGCAATACTCAAAAACAAATAGCGGAAATGCATTTATAACCACTTCATCCAACTTGGAATTAATTTTTTTTTTCTTTTGGCGGTTTTCAAATGTAAAAGATGAAAAAAAAAAAAAAAAAAAAAAATATATATATATATATATATATATATATATATATATATATATATATATATATATATTTATATTTATTTTTGCCTAAAATACAAAGAATGTGTCATGTTAAACTTTAGGCCTTTTAGAGGTCATTTCATCTTCAACTTGCTTAACTGTTCTCAAAAACAGTAATTTAGACCAGGGGTGCCCAAACTTTTACATGCCACTGTAGATGGTAAAGTGAGTGGTGTCAATCAGATCTACAACTCGTCCTGTAAAAAAACAAGCCCTCAAAATAAGTTATAGCTCTTGGAAGAAAGGGAAAAACTGAATATCTCCTCCAATTGCTGCTGCCACACTGATTTTGGAGCATTTTTTCTTTTTTTTCTGTGCTCCTCCATTCTAAAGTTATTGACCCAAGTAATAATGGTGTAAATTTTCCTTTCAATCAGCTAGGTGTATACCACACAAGTTCCCTGTGGGCGTTTACTTTTTCTCCGGGGATGCTGGCCAATCAAATCTTGGCTACGCCTACGCAGTAGTTGTTTGGTAAACACCCAGTTAGATGAAGGGCATTATTGCCGAGGGCATACCTTTGAAACTAAGGGTCACAGAACAAAAATAAAAACTGTTCCAGAATCAGCAGATCATCAGCAATTGGAGAAAGGAATCAGTTTACATAAAAATTTTCATTGAAAGATCCCCTTTAAGAATAAAAGCATAACTGTGGCCTTGTGATAAGAATGAGACTTTCCGTCCCCTCCTGTATAATGAAATCTTAGTTGGCCGTGTCAGATTCATTGTAATTTGCTGAATAAAGATGTGTAAGGGTTGAATTATTTTACCGGAGTGACCCAAGAGTTCAAAAATACAAATTTCTTAGAAACGGACATGTAATATATTACCGTTGAAAGGTTGTTAGTGGAGAATTCCTCGAATGAGGTTGAAAATAATAAAAGTTTTTTTCCTTGGCGTATAGAATAAAATTCCAACTGCAGCTGCAGCTTGTCACACTATATTAACACATCAGCACAAACTCTCCTACAATAAAAGCAACTGATCGATGATGGTCTGCCGGGACCATCCCAGATGCTTTAAGGCTGCGGCACATTACTTTTTTTTTAATCTGAAACACCGTCTTTACTGACTCAGCGCTTGGTGTGAGCCGCAGTCCTGTAATGTCATCAATAGCTATTTTTACAGAAGGTGAATGTATTATAAGATAGATAACGGGGAAGGATGTATTACTCCATATAAGAGTGCGAATGATTCCACTCGTAATGTCAGATATCTATTTTTATATAAACCGTCAATTCTGATCTGGTGACATCACTATCCAAACATTATGAATTTCCATCCAAAAATAAATTCTATTAAAATGCAAAAAAAACAACATGAACTTATTTTGTAATTGTCATACATTAGCTCACATTGACTTTATTATATTATTGTCTTTACTTAGATATTTTGAACTCTTTCCACTTTCACTCTGATGGTAAAGTGCATATCTTTCCCACAACCTTTTAATGTAAAGGCCCCGTCTCACTTAGCGATTTACCAACGATCACGAGCAGCGATATGACCTGGCCGTGATCGTTGGTAAGTCGCTGTGTGGTCGCTGGGGAGCTGTCACACAGACCGCTCTCCCCAGCGACCAACGATCAGGGGAACGAGTTCGGCATCGTTGAAACTGTCTTCAACGATGCCGAAGTCCCCCTGCAGCACCCGGGTAACCAGGGTAAACATCGGGTTACTAAGCGCAGGGCCGCGCTTAGTAACCCGATGTTTACCCTGGTTACCAAAAAAAACAAACAGTACATACTCGCCTTTCGGTGTCCCTTGCCGTCTGCTTCCTGCTCTGACTGAGATCCGGCCGTACACTGAGAGCAGAGCGCAGCGGTGACGTCACTGCTGTGCTCTCACTTCTCACTGTACGGCCGGCAGTCAGTGAGAGCAGGAAGCAGACGGCAAGGGACCTGACGGACATCAGAAGGCGAGTATGTATTGTTTTTTTTTTTTTACATTTACGCTGGTAACCAGGGTAAACATCGGGTTACTAAGCGCGGCCCTGCGCTTAGTAACCCGATGTTTACCCTGGTTACCAGTGAAGACATCGCTGGATCGGTGTCACACACACCGATTCAGCAATGTCAGCGGGGCCTCAACGACCAAAAAAAGGTCCAGGCCATTCCGACACGACCAGCGATCTCGCAGCAGGGGCCTGATCGCTGGTACGTGTCACACATAGCGAGATCGCTATGGAGGTCGCTGTTGCGTCACAAAACTTGTGACTCAGCAGCGATCTCGCTAGCGATCTCGCTATGTGAGACGGGGCCTTAAGGCTTGGTGATCTAGGTTGAAATAGAAACAAGTTTTTTCAAAGGAATCTGTAGTAGACAGATTATTGACTGTTTAATCTTCTCTAAAGTGGACTTTATTTTGTAATTTCTATGATTTTTTACTAATCCTTATCTTTAAGGAGGACCTGTCTGCAGGTCAAAAGTGCCCAGTTTTTGCTGTTATTTAATTTCTGCTGCTCTCCTGAGTACTCCCTATTTCGTTTTTCTTAAATCCGCCATATGGTTCTAGAGATATTGGCCCTTTTTTATTAAGAGCTAATTTTTATGGGATTTACTAGGGGGCGTGGCTCCCAGGATTCTCTAGGGGCGTGTCTTTAGGCTGCTCTGCCCTGTGATCCACGCCCCCTTAGAAAGACCATAAAAATTAGCACTAACTAAAAAGACCCGTATCTCTGGAACCGTTTGACGGAATTAAGAAAAACAAAAACTGGAGTACTCAGGCGAGCAGCAGGAATAAAATAAGAGCAAAAACTGGGCACTTTTAACTTGCAGACAGGTCCTCCTTTAAGTTAAGAAATTATTAAAAACAGGCTTGGTAATTACATTATTTTCTCTTCCTTCATCCAACTTTGTCCCATATAACATTTCTCCCATATCAAAAATCTTAGTTCTGCAAGTTTGGCATTAGATCTCCCTGTACCCTTCCTCCAATGCTAACATAAGTGAAGGAGATGTTTGACAACTCCATTGCTCTTTTTACATTGGAAAACAACTCAGCTAAGTTCTATCTTCATCAGCTAGGGATAGGAGAAAATGTACAACTAAGATTTAGGAATGAGGAGAACCCAGGAACAATACGTATTATCACCACGTACGATAATGGGGCATCAAACGTACGGGAGATCCTCAAGAAACACTGGAATGTTCTACTAATGGATCCTGATCTGGCCAAAGTCGTTGGGGGGACACCACAAATAACATACAAAAAGGGGAGATCCCTAAAAGATAGACTGGTACACAGTCATCTAGAAAAGAGGGAGGAAAAAGGGGCATGGTTACCCGAAAAACCAAAAGGATGCTATAAATGTGGGCGATGTGTTGCATGTGAATCCATACAAACAGGAAAAGAGTTTATTAATGATACAACTAAAGAAAAATTCATGATTAAACAATTTATCAACTGCAAAACAACAGGAGTAATCTACAAGGCTTCATGCATTTGTGGTAAATCTTATGTGGGGAAGACAATCAGAGAACTGAGACGGAGAGTGGGGGAACAACTGGGGGATATACGTAATGACAGAGATACACCCTTGGCAAAACATGTCAATATCTGTCACGGCGGGAACTCTGGAGTTATTAAATTTATGGGTATCGATCAGGTCAAAGCACCGAGTAGAGGTGGCAATTATGATAAAATGATTTTGCAGAGGGAATGTCGGTGGATATACCGACTGGATACCCAATCTCCTCTAGGTTTAAATGAGCAGCTCAATTTTAGCTGTTTTCTATAAATACCCTCTCTGGTTGAAACAACGAGTGGATGGACTGTTAGAGGGACATCAGACTAGGTCAAATAAAAACGACATGAAAAATGGGCTGAACCTGCGCCCTGCATACCCAGGCCACGGCCGTATATATGGAATAAAGGGGCATGATCCTATTGTATTGATGACAGGCATATACGTAGAAATGTTAAGATGTGCCTTACATAGGATCCATTAGTATATGTATGCCGAAAGGTGGGTGGGTATTACAAAGACAAGGTGGGTTCATCAAACACCTTTATAGGTGTCAAATAAGTAACATTGTTGTGGAATATGAATACAGGGCTATACAGGAGAAAAGTATTCTGCCAGTAAATAAATTTTGGTCACAGGTGCTCATAAAGCACATATGTGGCTGTTAGCCACACTAACTTAAAAAGCGCTTGCGCAGAGTATTCTCTGGATTCTCCAGGATTCTGAGAGCGCACGCGCAGATGACCGAAGGAGAGAAAAAATGACTGACCAGGACCGGGTACTCAGAGCGCACGCGCGGCCGATGACAGGAGCACGTTTGCCGACCAGGACCTGGCATGTGAGGCAGAGCGCAAGCGCGGTCAATAAGAGGAACCGGCGACTAGGACCTGTAGTCAGGTGATCTGGCATCTAGAGCGCAAGCGCGGCTCGGTGACTGGACCTCATTGCCTATTATAATCCAGCATGACATGCGCAGGCGCCGGTGATCATAGTAAACTCATAACCAACCAGGACCTTAGGTCATGTGACCAAAATACGGGGGTGGGGCCAGAGATAAATAAGGACGATGTACAGGTAAAATACATTGAAATAGGAAGTAGCACAGCGCTAAGTGAAAAATCTCAAAGTGGCCTTAAACCCCGCATGTTTGTGTCCAAATATTACCCACACTTACACTAGAGTGGGGACACCCAGGAAGTGAGGACAGACTCCAATTAGTAGCCACCGCCCACCACACCATATAATGGCCACTTTATCAAGTAAGAGAGAGACCGCTCTATCCTTACACAGAGGAGTTTTTGATTTTTTTCTGAGAGGTTATGACTGCCACTGCAGATTACCTCCATTAACCTGGATAACTTCCCCTGATGAGTCCCCTGAACAGGGGAGGAAACGCGTTGGGAAGAAGAAGGGAGACACACTTTCCAGGGTGGCTATACTTACCAAGGGCACTATAGAAAAACAGGCTCACACTTGGGTACTGCCCTTGTCAGGGCGGGAGTCTTCTACACTGGGCACGACAAGGAGAATAGATCCCAATGTACTTTTTTCTCCCCCCCCCCCTCTGCATTACTCGCCCCTCATACCGAGGAACCTCTTGGATCCTGAGGTTAGATTGATCATCACTGGATCGTGAGGCGACAATTGGGTGAGATTGGGCCATTTCTTCTAGTGCACTGTTAACCATGAGCACTTTTTCTAGTAAATGTTTTTTAAAAAATGTGTTTTTAGGTATACATATTAAAGGTTATATTTTATGATTTAGTGACCGGGCTATGCTGTTGCATTTTGATTACTTGGTAGCCAGATTAGTTTGGGGCAAAGCGTTCCAAATTTTGTTTGCTGATATATACAACTAAGATTTAGCAAAATGTTTTTGGTTTTCTTTCCTCACTTGTATCATTCACAATTTATTGACACTGGCTATTTGTAGTACTCAATTACCCACATTCATTATTAAAAGGGTTTTCCAACACATTTTGAAAATTGTAGTGAAGGAATTCTTATAAAATAAATACATGTTAAAAAGTGTTACTTACTCTTTCATACATATGCCTGTTGCTTTAGTGGCACCATTGGTAGTCTTATTCCAGGCAGGAAGTGATGAAGTGCCATCCATTCAGTCATCTGACACTGAGACCATGGGAAGTCATTCCACAGTAAGTGATGTCCCATTCATCAGTCACATTACGCTACAGCAAGTCTGTGGCGATAGTGAGTGGTCCGGTGATTGAATGTACAGGGCTTCATCACTTCTAGTGACCAATGTAATGGCCCATCATTTTTTTGGGGGGAGGGGGGTAAGGACTGGGGTTGAGCGAGAAGACAAATATCAAAAATTTTGCCTAACTTTTTAACCTACAGTGACATTTATTACGTTTGGGGACCTCTGGTCAAAATTACTGTAATTGTGAACAGTTAAGAAAGTTAAAGATGAAATGATCTCTAAAAGGCCTAAAGTTAAAGATGACACATTTCCCTTGTTTTTTAGGCAAGCAAATAGATTTTCATCTTTTACATTTTAAAAATTTCAAAAAGGAAAATGGGCCAATACAAAAGTTTGGCCACCCTTGGAGATTTGTGTGCTCAAATAATGTTGACCAAGTGTTCAGACCTTAACTAGCCTGTTAGGGTTATGGATTGTTCACTATCATTGTTAGAAAAGGCCAGGTGATGCAAAATTCCCAGTTTTATAAAAACCCAGCCTCCTCTAATAGCAGCTATGGGTTTTTCTAAGCAGATTCCTAGGACTCTGAAAAAGAAAATGGTGGTGGTCCACAAAGCAGAAGAACGTTATAAGAAGATGGCAAAGCATTTTCAAGTTGCCCTTTCCTCAGTTCGAAAAGTAATTAAGAAATGGCAGTTAGCAGGGACAGTAGAGGTCAAGATAAGGTCTGGAAAACCAAGCAAAATTTCAATGAGAGCTGCTCGTAGGATTGCTAGAGAGGCAAATCAGAAACCCCGCTTGACTGCAAAAGAGATTCAGAAGATTTAGCAGACTCAAAATAGCACTGCATGCAAGACGACCCAGGGATCCCACAGAACTGCAAGAATTTTTCAAGGAAGAATGGATGAAAATCCCTCAAACAAGAATTTAAAAACTCTTCTCTGGCTACAAAAAACGTTTACAAGCTGTGATACTTTGAAAATGGGGTGCTACTAGGTACTAACCATGCAGTGTGCCCAAACTTTTGCATCAGCCCATTTTCCTTTTTTGTAATTTTTAAAATGTAAAAGATGAAAATATATATTTTTTTAACTTTAGCTTTAGATCACTTCATCTTCAACTTGCTTAACCTTTGTAATTTTGACCAGGGGTGCCCATACTTTTACAAGCCACTGTATGTAATTTCCATCAAAATCAGACTTTACACAGAGTAATAAATTGTGATTGGGAATTGTAAAGTCTCTTTTTTTAAAGAACTTCCTGGAAAAATATTTCACTGATCAGTTTGGTGAAAGGGCCTGGTGGGAATTTGCCCTCAAAATGCAAAGTTCAGTAAGACTCAAGTATACAAGTTTGTTTTTCCTAGGGAACAAGCCTAGAAACTAATATTTGTGATGTCCGAAATCCATGACATCCATAAAATGATTTCAATTATTATGTCAGCTTGAAAAATTATTAGTGATAATTTATGACAAGTACAGAGCCATGTGCTAATCCGTCCATCCTTCACTTCCTGGCAACGTTGGCTAAATTGGCAGAACTATCAAGGATTATTGTTGTTCTGCTCCGCTGCACATTATGCCCGAACATGCTCTTCATATTGAATGCATCCTCCGAGTATTTTAATTCTTGTTGGTCTGACTTAAACTACTGTGGATGGGCCGTTACATTGTGTGTTAGTTGAAGCCTGAAATAATATTCCCCTTCAAGGAGCTATCTCGTGGCTTCAAGTTTTTTTCTAAGCTACTTGCACATTTTCGATGCCAGAACCGGGCTCAGATGTTATATAGAATCTATAAAAGCGACGTACACTGCTTAATACAGTCACATAACCATATGATCATAATGTCAGTGGTTGTAAATATTTTCAAGGATGTATTTATCTTGATCTTAGTCTTTATACACTCATGACCTAAAGTGTTGGCACTCTTGAAATTGTTCTAGAAAATGAAGTATTTATCCTGGAAAATTATTGCAGTTACACATGTTTTGTTGCACACGTTTGTTTCCTTTGTGTGTATTGGAACAACCCCCCCCAAAAAAAAAAACAGCAAAAAAAGACAAATTAAACATAATATCTCACAAAATTGTGGGTAAACCACTTTATTTCAAGCATGTAATACTTGTTCAAATTTACCTGTGGCAAGTAACAGGTGTGGGCAATATGAAATCACACCTGAAGTCAGATAAAAATGGGACAAGTTGACTCAATCTTTGCATTGTGTGTCTGTGTGTGCCACGCTAAGCATGGAGAACAGAAAGAAGAGAATTGTTTGAGGACTTGAGAACTAAAATTGTTGAAAATTATCATCAATATTGAGGTTACATGTACATTTTCATAGATCTTTATGCTCCTTTGTCCACGATGCTCAACATAATCAAGACCTTTACAACCCATGGCATTGTAGCTAATGTATCTGGACGTGGACAGCAGAGAAAAATTGATGAAAGGTTGTAACGCAGGATAGTCCGGATGGTGGATAAGCTGCCCCAATCAAGTTCCAAAGAAATTCAAGCTGTCCTGCAGGCTCAGGGTGCATCATTGTCAGCACAAACTATCCATCTATATTTGAATTAAATTTAAAGCAATCGAAGGAGACCCAGAAGGACCCCACTGCTGACACAGAGACATAAAAAGGCAAGGCTGCAGTTTGCCAAAATGTACATGAGTAAGCCAAAATACTTCTCTCAAAGTGTCTTGTGTACAGTTGAGACCAAAATAGAGTTTTCTGGTAAAGCACATCATTCTACTTTTTAACGAAAATGGAATGAGGCCTACAAAGAAAGGAACACTGTACCTACAGTTAAATATGGTGGAGGTTCAAAGATGTTTTGGAGTTGTGTTGATGCCTCTGGCACTGGGTGCTTTGAATTTCTTTAGGGCATCATGAAATCTAAATATTACCAAAGGATTTTGGGTCACAATGTAGTGCCCAGTATCAGAAAGCTGGTTTGTGTCCTAGGTCATGGGTCTTTAAGCAGGACAATTACCCAAAACAATAGATAGAAACAAAGCCCTGGAGAGTTCTGTAGTGGCCAGCAATGAGTCTGGATCTAAATCCCATTGAACACCTGTGGATAAATCTTGAAATTGCTGTTAGGAGAAGGTGTCTTCAAATATGAGAGACCTGGAGCAGTTTGCAAAAGAAGAGTGGTCCAAAATTTCAGTTGAGAGGTGTAAGAAGCTTGTTCATGGTTATAGGAAGCAATTGATTACAATTATTTATTCCAAAGGGTGTGCAACTAAATATTAAGTTAAGGGTGTCAATTATTTTTTCCGGTACATTTTTGGGTGTTTGTGTGAAATGATGTCCAATTGGGTTTTCTTCCTCTATTTTTTGTGTTGACAAAAAGATGGGGAAATAACTTGTAATAATTTAATTCAGGTTTTCTGTGATAAAGAGCTCACTGATACCATTGTCATCCTGTAATAGGAGCCACCAGTGTAACACATCAGGTCATGACATCTCTTCTCTCCTAAATATTCCTTCATCCCTTGTGAGCAAAAAGTGAAAGCCTCTCCTCAGCATTAGTGTTTGACATCACAAATGCTCTTCTGGACCAAGAAGCAAAGATTCCCATAGACACACTTCAAAATCATAAAGAAAGTCTGTCCTGAAAAGCGGAGGCTTTTATAGTTGCAAAGGAGGAACCATTTTTCATACTGGCATGATGAAGCGGCGGGGTGGAGTCTGCGCCTCACAACAAATGCTACTCCAGTCAGTGACCAGAGTAAGATTTGTGGCATGAAGAATGTCACTGATCCTTATCTATTTGACAAGCAGAGATTGCCACACCCCGTCTCACCCGAGCTCTTCCCACTGTGTTGGACCTGGTAAAAAATGACCTGAAAACGGCAAAAATTTTGTGCAACCTCAACAGTTTTCAAGAAAAAAAAGCTGTGATGAAATGGGTCCATAGGGCGTAAATTATTCCGGAGTCAGGATCACGGAACTCAGAAAAGGCAGACCTGGAAACCAAGGAAGACAGTGATCGTTGTGAATTATAACACACTGTCATGTCGGACGCTGTTCAGACCAGGTCGTTCGACAGACAGCGGTAATTCCGCTTTTGACCACTATTTGCTCATTGGCGTCGGCTAGATTTTATCTAGCTGTTCGGGGTTAATTTACCTGATCCTCGGATTGGGAGCTGGGCCATGCCCATTGCCTTTCTATAGTTCTCCTGATCATTGGGCGTCGCCGATTATAGCTTCTGTCTTGTGCGTTAGCTCGGTCTGGAGTGGAGAGCTGGTTGTTGGAGATTCGTTGCTGGTGGTGTATTTTCCTTTGTCTTATTTACTCCTTCCTATATTTGTATTTATTTTGCCCTGCACATTTATAGTGTATTCCTGAGTGACTGCGGCGTGGTGTATATTTTCCTTTATCCTTCTCTGTGCTAACTGTGGGTATTGGTGTATTACCTCTTCACTGGGTGGTGGGCGAAGGTTTCAGCCTAGGGTTGAAACAGGAGACAGGTTGAGGTTCGAGGCCTGGACATGCACACCATCAGTGTAAACTCCAGGTAGAGGGTCAGTCAGGATTTCCCTAGTCTGAGGGAAATTGCAGGGGCCCGGGTTATTAGCTCTCGCTCACCTAGTCTCCCCGTGACATTATAATCGGCCCAACCAAAAAAGAAAAAAAAGGGGTTTCTTTTTTTTGTGTTTTGTCATGGATCCCATGACTTCCATAACGCGCCAGTTGGAGGTGCTGTCCCTACAGGTCACTGAGTTGAGGGGGGCAGTACAGCAACAGGGACTAGCAGTATCTAATGTGCAAGCTGGAGCGACAGGAAGAGTTGCTGAGCCTAAATTCCCTTTGCCTGAAAAATTTGCTGGGGAACGCAGTAAATTTGTTTCTTTTCGTGAAGCTTGCAAGCTATATTTCCGTATGCACCCGATCTCCTCGGTGTTATGATCCGGTGACCTTGGAGCCGCATGAGAGACTTTCTCAGGAGTAGGTGGTACCTGTACTGACCGCAAACCCTAAACTAACACCACAACTAGAAGTAGCCGTGGGATGTACCTAACACGTCCTAGACACCTCAACACAGCCGGAGGACTAAATACCTCTATAGATGGAAATGGGAATTCTATCTTGCCTCGGAGCAGAACCCCAAAGGATAGGCAGCCCCCCACAAATATTGACTATGAGTATAAGAGGAAAAACACACGCAGGCAGAAAAACAGGATTTAGCAAAAGAGGCACTTCTAGCTAAATAGAAAAGGATAGGACAGAATTCTAAGCGGTCAGTATTAAAACCCTAAAAATATCCACAGCAGATAATACAAATATTCTACATCTAACTAAAGACATAGAAAGTATATCTGCATCTCCTGAGAATCCAGCATGACTGAAAAATCCAAACAAAGTCTAAGCTGGACAAAAACACAATGAATTGCACTGAATTGCAAAGCACACTGCATGTGTGCACAGAGACAAAAAACCAGACACTTATCTTAGCTGAATTGGCAGCAGGGCATGAGGAGCCAGAGAGAGATGCAATCCCTCCAAGTACAATGGACAACTGGCAATGACTCATGGATCCTGCACACCTAATTACCTAATAGAGCTGAAATCAGCAGAAACACCTGCCCTGGATTACAACCCCAAGACAACTGCACTACCACCAACAACCACCGGAGGGAGCCCAAGAGAAGAATTCACAACACTCGGGTAAAGAGGCTCAGCGTGTGGGCCTGGTGTTGTCATTGTTAAGCGGGGATCTCCAAGCATGGGCGTTTTCTTTGCCATCTGATTCTGCTGCATTTGACTCTGTGGAGAGTTTTTTTTCCTCTCTTGGAAAAATCTACTATGAACCTGACAGAATGGCTCTAGCAGAATCTAAGATACGCACTATTCGCCAGGGGGAGCGAGTTGCAGAGGATTACTGTTCTGAATTTCGTCGCTGGGCGATCGATACACAATGGAATGATCCAGCATTGCGGAGTCAGTTTATTCATGGGGTTTCTGGAAGGGTTAAAAAAGCCCTTCTGATGTATGAGACTCCTGCTTCTCTAGATTCCGCTATAAGTCTGGTTGTCCGCATTGATCGCCGTTTGCGTCAGGGGGAGCATGAGACACCGCCTATGGGAGAGGGTTTAGGTTCACGTGAGGTTGCTGTAGGTGAGCCCACGGAGCCTATGCAAATCGCAGGGGTGTCACATGCGAAGCGTCGAGCCCCTGAGCTCAGGAAGCAGGGAGCCTGTTTTTACTGTGGTAAAACTGGTCATTTTATTAACATCTGTCCTCTGCTGTCTAAGAAAAACGCAACGGCGGAAAACTTCTAAGCTCAGAGGGTGTGGAGGAGACCAATCTGAGCTTATGTATATCCTCCATGGTGGTTTCTCAATGCATGCTCCCTGCTAAGGTTTTTATCGCTGGCAGTGAGCTGTCAATTACTGTTTTTGTGGATAGTGGTTCAGCCACAAATCTCATTGATGAGGAGTTTGCGCGCTCAGCAGGTTTTAGGATTGAAAAACTGTCTCATCCTATCCGCGTGGTCACCATCAATGCTGCTCCTCTCTCTCAGGGGGAGATTACTGAATTTGTGGCTGAGGTGAAACTCCACATTGGGGTTCTACATTCCGAGCGGGTTACATGTAAGGTGCTCAGGAATCTTCCTGCTCAGGTGGTTTTGGGTTTTCCTTGGTTGTCTATGCACAACCCGGTAATTCACTGGAAAACTCAGGACATAATTCAGTGGAGCGAGTTCTGCCAGGAGAATTTGCTATCCACATGTGTGGCTGCGGTGACTTCAAGCGTTCCGGAGTCACTTCTGGATTTTGTGGATGTGTTCTCTGAGAAGGGTTGTTCAGAGTTGCCGCCACATCGTCCCTATGACTGTTCTATCAGGTTTAAACCAGGGGCCAAGTTGCCTAAAGCAAGGATGTTTAACATCTCCGGTCCGGAGAGACAAGCGTTAAAAGATTATATTGCTGAAAGCTTGAGCAAAGGGCACATCAGGCTGTCATCCTCGCCGGTGGCAGCAGGGTTCTTCTTCGTGAAGAAGAAAGGTGGCGGATTACGCCCGTGTTTGGATTTCAGGGAGTTGAACCAGATTACGGTTCGTGATCCATACCCTATGCCACTGATACCAGATTTGTTCAACCAGGTGGCAGGTGCTAAGTGGTTTACCAAGCTTGACCTCAGGGGTGTACAACCTCATAAGAGTCCGTCAAGGTGATGAGTGGAAGACGGCTTTCAATACCCCTGAGGGTCATTTTGAAAATTTGGTGATGCCTTTTGGGTTGACTAACGCACCTGCAGTGTTCCAACATTTCATCAATGATGTGTTCTCGCATTTTTTGGGGAAATTCATTATCGTGTACCTAGATGACATTCTCATATATTCTTGCGACTGTGATGCTCATTTAAATCATGTCAGGCAGGTGTTACAGCTTCTCAGAGAGAATAAGCTGTATGCTAAACTTGAGAAATGTGTATTTTCTGTTCAAGAGTTGCCTTTCTTGGGTTATATTGTGTCTGCTTCAGGTTTTAAAATGGACGCCGCTAAGGTGCAAGCGGTGCTGCATTGGGAACGTCCTGATAACCTGAAAGCACTTCAGCGGTTCCTTGGGTTTTCTAACTACTATAGGAAATTTATCAAGGATTTTTCCATCATTGCTAAACCGCTAACTGACATGACTAAAAAGGGTACCAATTTCTCCGTTTGGCCTGAGGCTGCCGTGCGCGCATTTGAATTTCTTAAGAACAGTTTTGTTTCAGCCCCCATTCTTGTGCAGCCAGATGTATCAAAACCTTTTGTTGTGGAAGTCGATGCGTCTGAGGTTGGTGTGGGGGCGGTACTATCTCAAGGCTCATCTTTGAGTGGTTTGCGTCCGTGCGCCTAATTCTCCAAGAAACTGTCGTCCGCCGAACGTAACTACGATATTGGCAACAGGGAGTTGTTGGCAATCAAGTTGGCCTTTGAGGAATGGCGACACTTCTTAGAGGGGTCGGTACATCAGGTTACTGTTATTACCGATCATAAGAATCTGCTGTATTTGGAGTCAGCCAAGCGTCTGTCCCCCAGGCAGGCTCGCTGGGCATTGTTTTTCACGCGGTTCAATTTTGTTGTCACTTACAGACCGGGGTCTAAAAACACTAAGGCTGATGCTCTGTCCAGGTGTTTTTCGGGGGGAGAACCTCGGGAGGATCCTGTACCCATCCTCCAAAAGGGTGTTGTGGTTTCGGCTCTCATTTCTGAGGTTGAGGCTGAGATTGCCGAGGCTCAGGAGGAGGTACCATCTGAGCTTCCCATCAACAAATCTTTTGTACCGCTTCATCTCCGCTTAAAGGTTTTGGCGGAGCATCATGATGCTGTCCTGGCTGGCCACCCAGGGGTTAGAGGTACCTTGGAGTTGGTGTCACGTCGGTTTTGGTGGCCCAAAATCCGACAGGACGTGGTCTCATACGTGTCAGCTTGTACCACGTGCGCTAGGGCTAAGACGCCCCGCTCCCGTCCTGTTGGCACACTACTTCCTACTAATGACCAGCATTCCAATGGCCTTTCATACAGTAAACAAAAAGGGAAACAGCACAAAAAGATGTAAAAAAGAGGGCTTTAATGCCCTGTGGCTTCGCCATATATATATATATATATATATATATATATATATATATATATATATAAAAGAGGTGAGGTTTTCTTGCGCATAGAATTCAACCTCCTACACACTCTGTGCAGTGAGCCTGAATAGAAATGTCTCCCATCTTTTTTAGCTGCGCGCTATGCTGCATGCAGCTTATTCATAATTTAAACTTGTCATTATAAGGCTTAAAAGGATCTGCATGAGAGCCTTTATGTCTAATAATAGTGTTCTGGAACCTAAGAGGTTTAGTCCGTTCTTCTGATCAAAAGGGGATTTTGCTTAAAAGTACTGTAGGAAAAGAATAGGAGCTGCACCTCACATGGAATATATGAGAAACTTACTGTATTTTGTTTATTTTATTTTGTGTGATAAGAATGGCATGAAAACTGTGCAGATCATAAATATAGGGTTTTCTTTACACCAATTTTTATACAGTTTCTCAGTTGAGCTGTAACTCAACATCTCTCCATTATCCTTTGTGAAAAAGGATTTTAAAGGGAACCTGTCAGCGGGATTGTGCACAGTAACCTACACACAGCAGGTGGGGGCGTTATACTGATTACAATGATACCTGGTGATGAAATCCGTCTTGTGGTTGTTGTTTAATCTTTATTTTCAGTTTGTAGTTAATGATATGCCCGTGCTCCGGGGCGGCCTGTGGGGGTCTGCATGTGGTGCTCTGATTACTGTGCTGGCGCCATTTTTAAACTGATTTTATTTTTTTAGGTTATATGGATACCATCAAAAAGAATAATTAAATGCACAATATGGATGAAATCGTTGTTCAGCACAGGCACTGCGGCCTGCAGAAAGGGAATTTTAATTTTTTACACTATATATAATACTCAATATGTAAACTAGGGGGCAGGTCAGAGAGGGATCAGGCCGCTCCAGGCCTGCCCTGGAGCATAGGCATATCATTAACTAAAAACTGAAAATAAACATTAAACAACAACCACAAGACAGATTTCATCAACCCAGGTATCATTGTAATCAGTATAAGGGCACTGCCCTGACACTGTGTGTACGTTACTGTGCACAATCCTGCTGACAGGTTCCCTTTAATGACACTAGTCCTGCGAAAATGGTGAAGGAACATACACTGTGTGCAGAATTATTAGGTCATTTATTGTATATTTGACAGTTTATTTTGCTATTGAATCTCTTTAGAGTTGTTGGTCAATCCAAAGGTTAATAAACCTGAAACCTGAATATTTAAGAAAAATAAAACTTGTTTTGTTTTAGGAGAATATCTCTGTTTGAATAATTATTATGCAACTAAATGAAAAATGTAAAAAAACAATTATATATTTTCTCATCCCAACTGTTTATTTTCATCTGGGAAAGTGAGAATAATAACCGAAACTAAAATGTACAAAAATGCTATTTAATTAAATATATCAATAATCAATATAGCCGTCTTTCTTTTCAATAACAATCATAAGCTCCATCCATGGAGTCTGTCAGTTTCCTAGTCTATTGATAATCAACTTTTTGGGCAGCTCCAATCGCAGCCTCACGGACACTGATCAGAGAGGTGACTGTTCTCCTTCACCGTAAACCTCTAGTTTAAGAAGGGTCCACAGGTTCTCACTAGGATTTAGGTCGGGTGAGGAAGGGGCCAGATCATTATTCTTTCATCTTAAAGGCCATTACTGGCTGCCAAGTGGTGGAGACTTCGATGGAGCACTGTCCTGTAGAAAAATCAGGGTTTTCTTGAAAGATGCTGACTTTTCCTTGTTCTGCTGCTGGAGAAAATCATCTTTTAAAGACTGGCATTAGGTTTGGAAGTTGATATTAACTCCATCTGAAACCCAAAAAGGTCCAAGTAGCTCATCTTTAATATTCCCAGACCATATCACTTCTCCACCTCCACCTTCTCGGTGTCTGAGTGGTGGTGGAGGCCTTTGCCTGTTACTGATCTAGCCATGGAGCCATCCATCTGGTTCGTCAAGAGTCTTTCATATCGCATCAGTCCATAAAACCTGTGAAAACTCTGCCTTCAGATATTTCTTGGCCGAGTCTTCAAGTTTTTCCTTCTGTCTTTCACGGTGGTGTTCGGGCTCATCCATGTCAGTCTGACCACCATGTATTTCTGACTATCCATGGAGGTTGTAGTTCTGGAATATGAGAGCACTGGAGGATAATGGCTTCCTGGTTTCTTCATGTTCCATTCTTCTCAAACCTTTGGTAGTTATTTTTTTGCCACCCTGTTGGCTGTTTGCTACAAAGCTTTTGATGGTTCTGTGTTTCACGTCCCAATATCAATTTCAGGAGAGCTGCATCCCTAACAATTTTTGACTTTTCAGAAATGTTTTGGCCCATTTTTCCTGAGGAAACCAACCTACCAAATAACTTTTCCCACCTCGATAAATCTCTTTGTATCCTTAGTCCGCACCACCATCATTACACAAATACTAAAATGCAATAAAAAATCTGCATGTGCTTTGGTGCCAATTTTAACTGTGGATTTTCACCCTCAGTCTAAAGGTGATGAAATGTCTAGTAATGCGTTCCTATTACCGGCTGGTAAAATAACATGCGCCATCACAGATGTCAGATAGACCCCATTATAGTCCATGGGGTCCTTCTAGTGCTGTGCATCCATTATGTAACAGATCCATCTTCTGCATTAATTCTCTTTTCCTAGAAAGAGACACAGCGCCATTCTTGTCCATGGGTCGCGTCTGGTTTTGCAGCTCAGTCCCTTTTAAATGAAAGAGTGGCACTGTTCCTGGGGAAATGGTAAATCTCTTTTGCTAATCTCAGAAAATCACATGAAAAATATCAATAAAATTTGGATTTCATTTGTTTCTAGTACATTTTCTTTGCACATGAACTATACGTTAGTTTTTTCTATATTATGTTCATGTAGTCATAGTAATAGCAGGGAGGGGAGCCGGGCGGTGCTTTTGGAAGATGATCCAATTCAGAAAGTATTTAAAAGCTTTCAGATGAACGCATCCTGGAACTATTAAATTGTCTCATTTAGAAAAAACTGTGGATATTTAAAAAACTTTTTTAAAAATAATATTCTTGCCACTAAAATGTCTACAAAACTTTGGTCTGTTCTAGGACTAAACAAAGTAAATCCACTTTACACAAAAGAAAAAAACTTTAACAAAAATGATTGAATAAATTGCTGTACAGTCCATGGTAGGCTCGTGGTGTAATCCATACAGAGCTGTCTGCATCAGGAAACCAAATTAGTCACATATTAGGAACAATATCTTGAGGATCTGCATGCGTAGCATTATGAAGTTTATGAATATATTTAGAGGTGTTGTCTAGGACTTTAACATTAATGGTCTATCCCAGAGCCGGACTGGCCATCTGGCAATTCTGGCAAATGCCAGAAGGGCCTGTCTGGTCATGGGCTGCCTTGTCTGCTACATTGCGAACAGAATCGGTGTTCGCAAGACACCCATACTGTTAAGAGTTGTGATGGAGCACAAAGTCGCTGACTCCGTCACTTACCCCAGCAGGCCACGGGTATCATTAGAAATATTGGTCTTGTAGTAAATCTTGCTTTCCTCCTTCCAGGATAATTTAGTAATATATCCCATCTGGTGCTTGGGGATGGAGACAGCATGGGCCTGTCTGATTTCAACCTCAGTCCGTACCTGGTCTATCCTTTGGATAGGTCATCAATGTCTGATCGGTGGGGGGGTGACACCCGGCTCCTCCGCCGATCAGCTGTTCTCGGTGTCGGCAGGAACTGCTGAGATATGGAGCTGCACAGCACCGCCGACAGAATAGAGTCCGTGGTCGGGTACTGCACATCTGCCCCTATTGATTTGAATAAGAAGTGGATGTGCAGTGCCGGCCGCGGTCACTATACTGTTGACGGAGCTGTACAGCCCTGTAACTAAGCAGTTCCAGCCGCTGCTGACTCCGGGAACAGCTGATCAGTGCGAGTGCCCCACCGATCAGACATTGATGACCTAGCTTAAGGACAGGCTATCAGTGTTAAAGTCTTGGACACCTTTAAAGGTGTTGTCTCATCATGTTAAATGCGTAAAATTGCAAAGTGCTCATAAAAAGAAGCAACTTCTTTCATTAAAAATCCTCTTTGTTCTCAAGAATACAGAGCTTTTGTAATTCTACTCTGTACTGCTTGACGCCTAAGTTACCGGCCTCCTCTGCAGTGTAACATAGGTGGCCAGTTTCCTAAACAAGGAACGTGTGCTTGCAAGCAGGGCTGTGGAGTCGGTAAGCCAAACCTCTGACTCCTCAATTTCCATGACACCAAATCCAACTTCGACTCCAACAAAATGGGCTCCAACTCCTCCGTCCTGCTTGCAAGTAGGGATGAGCGGACACGTGGAAGTTCAGGTTCTGGTACTCAACCTAAACTTTAGTCCAAACTTTGTTTCGGGTACCAGAACTGTAATCCAACTTGAACAAGAACTCAAACCCCATTGAAACCAATGGAGACCCGAACTTTGGATCTCTCTCTCTCTGAAACGCACGTCCCCCGGAACTCCGAAAATTTCAGGTGACTAACTGTCCGGTACGAACGCCGAATATTTAAGTTCTGGTTCGCTCATCTCTACTTGCAAACTCTTTCATTTTGATCCTGTTTGGATCCTGCCAGATTCTGCAAACTGGAGGTTCTCTGGTATCAGTTAAAATGAATCCACTAATCCAAGTTAACGTTTACTTTCCTTCCTTTATTTGTTTTTATTTTTTTTGCTTTTTAATAGCAGATCAATATCGGTAGGTAATCTACAAAATGCATCAGTTTGTTTTTGTTCCTAAATACAACATTTTAATCTTTGCATGAATCATTGTGATCCTGCCTGACCTTATTAAAATGTTCTCTGTCCTTGAGATGGAATATATCCATTTTCTGTTTTATAAATAAAACTTTTTTTTCGAGTTTCTTTATTTTATTTTTTTTAATGCAGTTTTTAGTGCATTTTGTGCATTATTAATCTTACTTTTTGGGTCCATCAATGGCAAAATAAAATTTGGATCTCCTATAATTATTTGAATAATACATTAAGAATGACTTCTTTTCTTGTGTTACTCTGCACTTTAGATTCCTTTTATCCTTGTACTTTTCCCCTTGGGTGCCTTGTAATGGCTGAAACCTGAGACCTTGTACTTTCTAGGGCAGCTGTAGTCTTTGCTACATCATCGAAATGAATGGTGTCTATTATTAACAATAAAAGGGAATGCATTTTTCTTTTTAGGATTATGTGTAGTTGTGCCTGATACTAAAACAACAAATCTAAGCTCAGCTTTGTGCGAGGTTTTGTCTATTCCGAGTGTCTGTTACTAATGAGAATTGGTTTCCTTGTTGTTAGCTGATAAAACGTTAGGACATGTGAGAGCTTGAAGGGTTTCCAACATTCGCTCTTTGTAGAAAGGTTTTGCATTGCTAGAATAGTCACCAAAGGAGGCACCTAAAAGTTGTAAGGAAATTCCGCACTGCAGCTAAAATATGCATGAAAACGAAGCCGTGCTAAATAATGCAGGAAAACGTAGCCGCGCGAAATTGATTATTTCTCTTTAATTTTATTTTCTACATTCAAGAATCAGATATAGTCTTACGGTGCATGAGATCCATCAAGGATATGTGTAAAGTTCTGTATAGTAGAATATTTAGGATTTATGAGTTCCACATGGGTTGTACATGTAACGGCCATATGGTGTTACATACAAATGTTGTATAAGTTCACTGTACATGTGTATGAGGTGCCTTTGGTGATATATAAACATATGAGTTCTGTGTCACGATCCATTTTTGGATTCGTGGCAGCTCTGGTTCCACTATGTGTTAAATGTAGCTTTTTCCTTTCAGGACCAGCGGGGGTTATTGTCAGTTTCCCTTGGTGGAAGCGTGCTGGAACCTCAGATGCATCAGCTGACTGTTGGTGATTGAGTTATTCTATGGAGACCAGCTGTGCAGTTGCAGCTCTCTGGTACCATTTCCAATTCAGTATGCTTTAGGTAGATCCCATTAAACATTTTTGGTGGAGCCCACTACTCTCATTCTTTACTCCATATGGTGATCCCAGCAAGTACTGTCGAACGGAACTATCTTATGTGTATGGGGGCCTCTTGGCTCGCCACCAAAGTTTTTGGTTTTTGGTCTCTTAAATTTCAATGTCTGATCTTTTTGTTCTGCCTATCGATAATTTGCTGCCAAAGGAATCTGGCAGTGGCTCACTCATAGAGGACACAAAAGTGCTCGGCCGATGATTCAAGCCTTCCTGAGTATGGAGGAGTCTAGAGAGATGGCTGTTGGTTGTAAGATCTTTCATCTGACTTATGTTCCTCTTACTTATAAAATGTATCTGGTGTTCCATACAGGTGTATAAGGTGCCCTCTGCACACCGCGGCGGTGGCGGCCTTTTCAAATTTCTCACTTGACCCTGTGTGCGTCACCTTCTTTCCCGCACTGACAGTAGCAGCAGCCGCGCACACGCATGAACGAAGGCTGCGGCCACAGCCGTGCTCGCGCACTGGTGCAGGTCTCCACCACAAAGTGGGCTGCCGGCTCTTTAAATCTTCTGTGTGAAAGCCCTGTGTGCGCACGCTGTCTAGTTGCACGCGCTGACCAGGGCAGCGGCGGCTTGCATCAGTGCGTGCAACTAGACAGTGCGCACACATAGGGCCTGATGATTTAAATTGCCGGTGGCCCACTTTGTGGTGGAGACCTACCGGCCCTCCAGGCATCTGCCCGCCTTGGCAGATGCCCAATCAGGGCCTGTGTATAATTTGCTTGTACTTATGTGTGAGTTCCATGTGGTATTATGTATTTGTAAAGTATGAATTCACTAAACTTACGTATGAGTCACAAATTGAGTTCTGTCCAGTGCAATATGGATTCCATGAAGTCCCATATGGGTGATCTATGACTTCCAAAGTATTTTCATCTTTAGGAACCAGTGATTAGGGGAAAAAATGTTACTCCAGTACTCCAGTCCAGTAATGTCAGTTGTTTGAATGGATGTGATTTTTTAATAAATGTAAAGGTGGTGAACTGTGTTGTCATGTTCCTGTCTGTGAAGACACCAATTGTATCATGTGTATTATGTCATGTGTGTTTGTACATATTGTGTCATGTTAATTTTATTGCATTGTGGTGTCTACCTAGGTAATGTATAGCTTCTGATAAATATTGTTAGTATAATGTGCATGGTGCATAGATTAAGAAAGTTGTGCCCAGCAACAGAGATCAGGGTCAGAAGTAGTTAAGCGTTGGAATTAGCCCACAGGAGGAGGGCTAAAGCTGGGTTCATTACGGCATAACGCGGTGTAACACAGTCCGTTAACGCCGCCATTGAGTCCAATGTCGGACGCATCGCTAGCGCACGCCCACAATGGGCGTGCGCTAGCAATGTGCCGTCATTGAGTGACGGACCCTGGGACGCGGGCTGCCGCGTTTCCGGGTCCGTCACTGCTAGCGCAGATAGAGCATCTGCTAGCTCTTATCTGCGCTAGCTCGATGACATACTGGCACTTGCGTTAACAGCAGCCCGTTTAACGCATGTGTTGAACAGGCTGCTATTAGCGCAGGGTGAATCTGGCCTTAGTGATGAGGACAGAACTGTGCTTCCTGAATAGAGTGAAACAGTTTGGAGAATAAAAAGAGTGCAGTGCTGCCAAGGGGTGATCCACAGCTAGAAGAGACTGGAGCGAGGAGTAGAGAAATCCTAAAGAAAGTTACTGACAAGACTGAGAGACCTTCCAGAAGGCATTATCAGATAAGACGCTGAGTCACCAGAAACCCGAGTGCTGAAAGTACCAGACCTAAAGATGACTGAAAGCATGGGACTAGTGGGGGTCTCAAGCAGTAGATCCAGGGTGTCCATAGTGATAGGACGGCGAACCGCTGTGTCATGTCCCACGACTTGGGAAATCATTCAATGTTTTGCATTGCTTGTGTTCTATCCTTCTTTCTAGGCAGAAGTTTGCTTTTCCCTGTATTTTGTCCCAACTCTCTCACTGTAGTCCTGTGATGTATGTTTGTTCACGCCCTTATTCTCCATTTTGTCATCATCCCCGTATCTGTATGCATCCTATTACATGTCCTCTGTTGAATATTCCTTTTTACCTGCTGCTTTCATCATAATACAAGAATTTCGGTTAAAGCAATCCTCTTTTCCTGGAGTCTTCTTACATGAGAACGTGGCTGAGTTAAGCTATCTGATAAATCGGTATGAACGTGAGTACAGGTCAATACGGAAGCGCCCAAAAGAATTGGCCTATCCAGGCACCACTGCGTTCTACATACCCATGAGTCAGAATAGTAAAAAGGAATAGCCTGCCTTCAGAGACAGTAACTCAAGGTCTGTGCTGAACCTCAGTGGAAAAGGACATTTCCCAGATACACAGTAACCCAGTTCCCAGCCAGACCCCAGCGTGCATAGAAGCACACACTGCAGATAAACAGTGAGAAGTATAACCCTCATCATCCACTCTTCCTGCCTGCAAGCAAATCATGTCTGAAGCAAGGAATACAATGTCCCTACCAGACTTACAAACACAGGACAGAGACCCAGATCCCCATCCACCAGCTAGTGAAAGAGGAAAACGTACAGTTAAACCTACATGGAAAGTCATGGAGAATTTAGAGACTGAAAAATGTGTTGTATATAGTGATGTGTCTTCACTGTGGGAGAAAGTGCTGAGTCACATAGACACTGTATCAAGGCCTGCTTCTCATGAGTTACCACTTGAGGGAGCCCTAGAACAATTATGCACAGCATACCAAAGGTATATGGAGAAGACTGACCAATACATTATTCTCCTGAAGAAACTGAATTTGCCAGAGACTTTAAAAGAATTGCAAAGTTTCCAGCAGCTTAATTCTGAAAGGGACTGCACCGTACGCGACATTAAGACAAAGATAGAGGCTAAAATTGCACGGACACCAGATGCATCATCTCGCTCATCCAAATCGTCTAAGCACTCAAAACGCTCATCTAGGTCAAGTTCATCAAAATATTCCACTCTCAGCCAGCAGCTTATAAGGGCACGTGCTAAGGCAGAAACGTCTAAGATACAAGCAGCCTTTGCGCAAAGGAGAGCAGAAATGGACGCAGCCACAGCACAAAAGAGAGCAGAAATGGCAGAAATGGATGCAGCCACAGCACAAAAGAGAGCAGAAATGGATGCGGATGCAGCACGCAAGGAAGCTCTGGAGAAGGAATGTGAGCACGCAACAGCCATGGCGGAGTTAAGGATCCTGGAGCGAGCTATCAGTGGGAGTCAAAGAGACAGCATCAGTTTGTGTGAAGTGGAGGCGGAGGACCCTATTGAACGCACAAGAGACTACGTGCTAAGCCAAAATGGCGAACCGCAGATCATCACTAACACTTCTGATGGCGTTCATGCTTCTCCAGGACACCAGGATGCCGATCAACTTACAGAACCCTACACTCAAGGTCAGTACAATGCTCCCAAACTTGAACTTCCTTCGTATTCCAGTATGCGCCAAGACCCTGCATCTCATCAAACTCCACAGGCTATTATCTACACGCAACCCAATATACCGGCAGGTCATTATACTCTCGACAACCGCACAGTGCCAGCTCCGCATGTAGCAGAGACTATACCCACCAAACCGGTTGCTGGACTAAATGCATATGCCACTCCATACTTACCCACATTTCAAGGCCAAGACGTCTCCACTCCTATGTACAACACCGCTCAGCCCACATTCGTGCATCCTAAGTCAGAAAGAACAGACATGTCCGACTTCGCAAGGTACATGATTCGCCGCGAACTTACTAAAACCGGTCTCACAAGGTTTGACGACCAACCTGAAAATTACAGAGGTTGGAAAAATGCCTTTAGAACCGTAACTAGTGACCTCGGCATCACTGCTGCCGAAGAGCTGGACCTGCTAATCAGATGGCTAGGACCACAATCCACCGAGCGTGTCAAGAGACTCAGGTCTGTACATATCAGTAATCCAACGGCTGGTCTCATGGCTGCATGGGAAAGACTAGAGAAAAACTTTGGCAGTCCAGAAGCCATAGAGGACGCACTGTTCAAGCGATTACAGAGTTTTCCAAAGATATCAAGCAAGGACAGTTCAAAGTTCCTAGAGCTCAGTGACTTGCTGTTAGAGCTCCAGCTGGCCAAGGCAGACACCCACCTACCTGGCCTCAGCTACCTGGACACTGCTCGTGGAGTAAATCCCATTATCTCCAAGCTACCGTACAACGTGCAAGAAAGGTGGACTACACTAGGGTCAAAATACAAGAAAGACCATCAAGTGTCATTTCCTCCATTCTCCTACTTCTGTGAGTTTATAAAAGACGTGGCAGAGCGCAAGAACGACCCAAGCTTTTCTTACCAAGAATCCAGTGGCCCAGCTTCACCTCCTTCTAAATACGTCAGCGCACGCTCGAACGACAGAAACCGCAGGGGTCCAGTGTCAGTGAAGAAGACGGATATTCTTCCCTTACCAACACCAGCCCCAGACAAGAGTAACAAAGGTGAAAAGATAGAGAACCCAAATCGTGAATGTCCCATCCACAAGAAGCCACATCCCTTAAAAAAGTGCATCGGCTTCAGGAAGAAACCGCTCCTAGAACGCAAGGAGCTTCTAAAGAAGTTCGGGGTATGCTACAGATGTTGTGCTTCTACTGAACACCTTGCTAAAGACTGTAAAACTACAATTAAGTGCATGGAGTGTGACAGTGAGGACCACGTACAAGCACTCCACCCATTCCGTCCTGACTCTACACTTACTCCTTCCCCCACCACGAGCCATGGCGGGGAGGACGCAGCTCAAACTGCAAGCCATACCACAATATCTTCTTCATGCACAGAAGTCTGCGGAGAAGACCTCTGGGACAAGTCCTGTGCGAAGATTTGCCTGGTGAACGTATATCCCAACGGTCACCCAGAGAAAGCCGTGAAGGTGTACGTCCTTCTGGATGATCAGAGCAACCGATCACTTGCAAGGTCAGAACTCTTTGATATGTTTAACTTAAAGGGAAATGCCTACCCTTACACCTTAGGTACCTGCAGTGGTGTTACAGAGGTTTATGGGAGAAGGGCCAGTGGTCTTACAGCGACATCTCTCGAGAACACCGTCGAGATACCGTTACCTACACTGGTCGAGTGCAACCAGATTCCATCCAATCGAGAAGAGATCCCAACGCCAGAGGCTGCTCTTCATCACCAACATCTCAAGGGGATAGCAAACAAGATACCAGCCCTCAACAACAGTGCAGATATCCTGATTCTGCTAGGCAGAGACATCCTCCGGCTGCACAAGGTGCGTCAGCAAATTAATGGACCACACGATGCACCATTTGCCCAACGCTTAGATCTAGGCTGGGTAATCATAGGCAATGTTTGCATACACAAGATGAAGAGACCCAACAACATCTCCTCTTACAAGACACACATTTTGTCAAATGGTCGCAGCACCCATTTCCAACCATGCCCACATCACTACTGGGTGAAAGAGAAAGTGAGCAACACCAAGTGGCAACAGGAATCCTTCAACAACATGAACACACTCCAGTCCTGGGAAGAAAACCTCGGGTCATCAGTGTTCGATTCCACAAGTAATGACAACAAGTTGGCACCCACAAGGGAAGATAAAGAATTTATAAAGGTTATGGATAAAGAATTTGTTCAAGACGACTCCAACAGTTGGGTAGCTCCTTTACCCTTTCGTTTCCCAAGAGTGAGGTTGCCGAACAACCTGCAGCAAGCAACTGCAAGGTTCTCATCCTTAAAGCGTACCCTAAAGAGGAAACCAGAGATGGAGAAGCATTTCATTGACTTTATGCAGAACATCTTTGACAGAAATCATGCTGAACCTGCGCCACCACTGAGGGAGGGAGAAGAATGTTGGTATCTTCCATCCTTTGGTGTCTATCACCCTCGCAAGCCTAATCAGATCAGAGTGGTGTTTGACTCCAGTGCTCAGTTTGAAGGCCTCTCTCTCAATAACCTGCTCCTAACTGGGCCCAACCTGAACAACAGCCTCCTTGGAGTATTGATCCGCTTCAGACAAGAACCTGTTGCCATAATGGCCGACATTCAGCAGATGTTTCATTGCTTCATTGTGAAAGAAGACAACAGAAACTATCTTAGGTTCCTATGGCACAAGGACAACAACGTCAACAATCAGGTCATAGACTACCGGATGAAGGTCCATGTCTTCGGCAACAGTCCCTCACCTGCTGTGGCGATCTATGGACTGAGACGGACAGCCCAGGAAGGTGAGAGAGAGTACGGTTCCGATGCTCGGCAATTTGTAGAGAAGAACTTCTACGTGGACGATGGGCTCAAGTCCTTGCCCACAAGCGAAGATACAATTGACCTACTCTCCAGAACACAGGAAATGCTATCCACATCAAACCTCAGACTCCACAAGATTATCTCTAACAGTCAAGAGGTAATGAACGCGTTTCCATCTGAGGATCATGCCACAAACCTAAAGGACCTCAACTTGGGTTCCGATGTTCCTCCAACACAGCGCAGCCTTGGTCTACTGTGGGATATCAAACGGGACACCTTCACTTTCCAAGTGTCACCCTATGACAAACCCTTTACCAAACGAGGAGTCCTATCTGTCATAAATAGCATCTATGATCCTCTCGGGTTTGTAGCACCCATCACTATTCAAGGCAAGATACTGTTAAGACAGCTTACGGCCGAGAACACGGATTGGGACACCCCGCTCCCAACTCAGAAACAGCAAAGGTGGGAGGCGTGGAAGAAGTCTCTGAAGTTCTTAGAGCAACTCCAAGTCCCACGTTGTTATTCTCCAAGATCACCTTCGACTGCAATCAGAAGAGAAGTCCATATTTTCTCTGACGCATCTACAGAAGCCATAGCCGCAGTAGCTTATCTGATGACCTTAGGAGCTAACAAGGTACACTGTGGTTTCATCCTGGGTAAAGCCAAATTAACTCCAAAGCCTGCACACTCTGTACCCAGACTCGAGCTTTGTGCTGCGGTATTGGCAGTAGAAATTGCTGAAGTTGTACACGAAGTAATGAACGCGTTTCCATCTGAGGACCACGCCACAAACCTAAAGGACCTCAACTTGGGTTCTGATGTTTCTCCAGCCACACTTCTCACACAGAAGATTGGAGCTGCTACAGTTCCGCCTGGGAACTTCGATAATAAGGACATTTACAGACGTCAGTGGAGGCAAGTACAACACCTGGCTAACGTGTTTTGGCATCGATGGAAGACCAAATATTTACACTTGCTTCAAAACCGTCACAAATGGCAGACGCCCAGTCCCAATCTCCAAGAAGGAGACCTTGTTCTCTTAAAGGATACAGAGGCTCATCGTAATGACTGGCCAATGGGACTTATCACCAAGGTCCTACCCGGTGAAGACGGAAAGACTCGTAAGGTAGAAGTTAAGGTGACAAAAGGGGGCTCTACCCGAACCTTCTTCCGCCCGGTCACTGAACTCGTGCTGCTTCTACGAAAGGAGGACATCACATGAACTGAACATGCTCCTGGACGTTGTTCACGGCGGGGAGCATTCCTCCTCATCCCCCAGTTTATTGAATGTTGACATTTTCCATTGGATTGAACCTTTAACATTCCCATTGGATTCTGGGTTGGTGGAAGAGTTTGCATGTTTGCGGCTTCCCCAATCTGAAGATGGGTTTTATATACTTGAACTTATCTTTCGGTGTGATCTACGGGTCAACAACAACGAGTTGGACTTAAAAATCTTTTATGTTTTATTATTGCATGCACGTTTTCTTCCTCTTGTTTTTTCAGGTTCGTACGACTTCGAAGAATTACGGACATCGTGAAATCCAAGGATTTCAGACGGGGAGTGTCATGTCCCACGACTTGGGAAATCATTCAATGTTTTGCATTGCTTGTGTTCTATCCTTCTTTCTAGGCAGAAGTTTGCTTTTCCCTGTATTTTGTCCCAACTCTCTCACTGTAGTCCTGTGATGTATGTTTGTTCACGCCCTTATTCTCCATTTTGTCATCATCCCCGTATCTGTATGCATCCTATTACATGTCCTCTGTTGAATATTCCTTTTTACCTGCTGCTTTCATCATAATACAAGAATTTCGGTTAAAGCAATCCTCTTTTCCTGGAGTCTTCTTACATGAGAACGTGGCTGAGTTAAGCTATCTGATAAATCGGTATGAACGTGAGTACAGGTCAATACGGAAGCGCCCAAAAGAATTGGCCTATCCAGGCACCACTGCGTTCTACATACCCATGAGTCAGAATACGCTGAGCGAGTGAAGAGAAACCCGCCTAACAGGACTGTGGCCCAGAAGCTGGATTGTGGCAACGTAGAGATGAAACAGATAAGCTGCAGAGCCCTGGACAGAGGAAGGATACAGTGGGAATGAAAAGGCTTCTTACTGTGAAAGAAACGTGCCTAAAGACTGTGTACCTGCTATCACTTGTACATAACCCTTATCAAGTTCAGTAAAGTCTCCATGTTTGAACAGAAGTCTCTTTTATTAATCTGTGAAATTTGTGGTCCTAGCAAGCCAACACGATCAGCTAAAGGCGGTCTGCATGGGTGTAAGGCCCACCCAACACTCACGACAACACCCAGCCAGGACCCACTCTTACATGTAGCACGTCAGGGCGTGACAGGAGAAGACAAGTTCCTTGTCTGCAGCTATCGCCTCGCGTCGCTTTACATATCTACTGACTTCTACCTTGGCAAATACATCAGTAGGGTTCATCTTTTTCCGGTTAATGCGTCCTGTCCAGGAGATCATGGCTGGAGGGCCAGATATTATCGGAGAGTAGGTAATTGGGAAGTAAGGGCTCATTCTTTGTTTTCTTAGTGTGGTGATATTACTATTTTCATGTGGAGCTCACTTAGTCAGGTCAACTAGATGTTGTACCCTTCCTGTAGTTTATGAATTTTCTGTCCCTTCTGTGTATTTTGTAGACCAATCTTCAGCACGTGTTGTGTGGGCATAGTTGGTATGAATAATGAGCAGTTCTGATGATATTATATGATCTATCTAATTTCACTAATCTTCATTTCTGTTTCTTCAAGTTGATCAATAAAATACTGGTCATGGACTTCCTTTAAATTACTAAATAGTTTGTGGGGTTAAAAAAAAGTTACCCCTTTGGCTGACTTCTCATTGTTATCACAGTCTACATTGTTATTAATGAGTTTTGTGTTTGGGAAGATCAGCTGAAGATCTGGTTGTCTTCTGATGTGTGTTGATTCGGTGCACAGTTTTGGCTGCCTCAGTTGTGTCTTCAACAGATTGTCCTATGAGCGTCCTCACAACAATTCTTTCACAATCTGTTCCAAAGCAGAAAATAAAGAGCACAAGGAGAAGACTGCTGGGCAAATAATGCTGGACACAACACACATTTAGCTTTCACATCACCAGTCATTTCCAGACATGAATATATAAATTTGCTCCCATACTGGAGAAATTGAGCTATATAGAATCTAGTGTAACCTAATGGAGGTAGCTACCTTATAAGTCAATGTCCAATGCTAAAACAAGTCTTGTAGCATGACTAAGGGCATATGTTACACCAGTTTCCACCAAGAGAGACACCCATCTACAGACAGCTGATATGGACTTGATGGACAGTTTCTTTCCTCTTGGACGAGAGCTGATTTGCAATGATTTTCCCTAGGAGACATTGGTTGACCTATAAGATTCTCTCCCTCTTGTGATTACCCCTAAAGCAAGCATGCACAATCTGAGGCCCCATATAGTACGCCATGTTTTCCTGTGCGGCCTTGAACTTAAACTTTATTGCAACCGATGACGATAGTTCAATCTGGCAATGTGGCCCTCTGGCCAAAAAAGCCTAGTCCAAAAGCAAAACCATCCATGCTATGTTCATATTCATTTCTAGAATTGATCAGTTTCTGATTTTCTCGTCATGAAAAGCTATGTATTTTTATACCTCCAGTTCCATAACTTAATAAGCCAAGGTCAAAAATAGCAATAATCATTAGATTAAAAAAAGGAAAACTACAACAGTCACAAGATTTTTCAACACCTTTTTCTTGCTATTCTGAGCTCCCTTTTTCAGCCAAAGTATTTAATTGGAATTCTCACCTTGGTCCTGTGATCAAGCACATTAATGGCAGATATGAATGTTGTATTAATCTGCTGATTAACAAAAAACATATTTAGTCACTGAGTATTTTGATGATATTACTGTTTATGTTATGGCTGAAGCACCAGGACTCCTGTCAGGGCCGGACTGGGACTAAAATTCAGCCCTGGCATTTGAAGTTACACAGGCCCACTTGTCACATGGTGACTGTATAATATCTTTGTACACTTGTAGGCAGGGCCGGTTTTAGGCAAAGTGGGGCCCTAGGCAAAGTTTAAAATGGGTCCCCAAATGCTAACATATTGCACATCACACAGAAGCCTTTCTGTTGTATTTACGTGCGCTGAGTTCAGGCCGCTAAACGAGTTTGATCGACAATACTGAAGTTGTTCAACGCTTGTTTCCCGGCCTCTTTCCACCAGCTGAGGAATAATGATGAGACAGAACGATCACTAAGATCACCATACAGTATCATGTTTTCAGCAGCACATCTACAGTTTACACTGGCAATGTGCTGCTGACAACAAGGCTTTTTGTTCCAGCAAAAACAATCCGAATATGCAGCATTTTACTTGTTTAGTAAAATACACCCCATAGTCCTCCATATATTATAATGTGCTCCATAGTCCTCCATATAGTATAATACACTCCCTATAGTCCTCCATATATTAAAATACACTGCTCAGTCCTCCACATAGTATAATACACTCCTCATAGTCCTCCATATAGCATAATACAATCCTCATAGTCCTCCATATAGCATAATACAATCCTCATAGTGCTCCATATAGTATAATGCACCGCCACAGTCATCCATGTAGTACAATTCACTTCCCATAGTATAATGCACCCCATAGTTCTTCATATAGTATAACGTATTCCCCATAGTCCTCGATACAGTATAATGCAGCCCACATATAGTATAATGCAGCCACCCCAGAGTATAATGCAGCCACCCCAGAGTGTAATGCAGCCACCCCAGAGTATAATGCAGCCACCCCAGAGTATAATGCAGCCACCCCAGAGTATGTAACCCCCATAGAATATAATACAGCCCACCTCCCCATAATATATAATGTAGCCCCCCATAGAATATAATGCAGCCCCCCATAGTATATAACGCAGCCTCCCCCATAGAATATAATATACCCCCACAATAGTATATAACACGGCCACATAGTACATAACATGGCCTCCCCCATAGAATATAATATACTCCCCATAGTATATAGCAAAGCCCGCATATTATATAGCACAAACCGCATAGTGTACAGCACAGCCTGCATACTATAGCACAGCTCGCGTAGTAGATAACACAGCCCACACAGCAGTATTCAGCACAGACCACACAGTAGTATACAGCACAGACCACACAGTAGTATACAGCACAGCCCACGTAGAAGTATACAGCACAGTCCACACAGTAGTATACAGCACAGCCCACAGAGTAATATATACAGCACAGCCCACAAAGTAATATATACAGCACAGCCCACAAAGTAATATATACAGCACAGCCCACAGAGAACTATATACAGCACAGCCCAGAGAACTATATACAGCACAGCCCACAGAGAACTATATAAAGCACAGCCCAGAGTACTATATACAGCACAGCCCAGAGTACTATATAAAGCACAGCCCAGAGAGTACTATATACAGCACAGCCCAGAGAGTACTATATACAGCACAGCCCAGAGAGTACTATATACAGCACAGCCCACAGAGTACTATACACAGCACAGCCCACAGAGTACTATATACAGCACAGCCCACAGAGTACTATATACAGCACAGCCCACAGAGTACTATATACAGCCCACAGTAGTATACAGCACAGAGCACAGCCCACAGAGTACTATATACAGCCCACAGTAGTATACAGCACAGAGCACAGCCCACAGAGTACTATATACAGCCCACAGTAGTATACAGCACAGAGCACAGCCCACAGAGTACTATATACAGCCCACAGTAGTATACAGCACAGAGCACAGCCCACAGAGTACTATATACAGCCCACAGTAGTATACAGCACAGAGCACAGCCCACAGAGTACTATATACAGCCCACAGTAGTATACAGCACAGAGCACAGCCCAGAGAACTATATATAGCACACAGTAGTATACAGCACAGAGCACAGCCCACAGAGTACTATATATAGCACAGAGCACACAGTAGTATACAGCACAGAGCACAGCCCAGAGAACTATATATAGCACACAGTAGTATACAGCAGAGCACAGCCCACAGAGTACTATATACAGCACAGAGCACACAGCAGTATACAGCACAGAGCACAGCCCACAGAGAGCTATATACAGCCCACAGCAGTATACAGCACAGAGCACAGCCCACAGAGAACTATATACAGCCCACAGCAGTATACAGCACAGAGCACAGCCCACAGAGTACTATATACAGCCCACATCTCTTCTCTTCCTCCCCTCACCTCCTCCGAGAATGGCCCCACAGTCCAGAAAAAAAAAAAACTCTCCTCACCTCTCCTCGTGCCCAGCGTTGCTTCCTGGTTCCTGCTCCTGTCTCAGCAGCTGCAGTCTGCCCGGGACACAGCAGGTGCGCGATGATATGACATCATCGCGCGCGCACCCGCAGTGTCAGAGGCAGAGCGGGGAATGATGGGAGAGGAGCGTCTGTAGACGCTCTCTCCTCCATCATTGCATTCAACTGTACCGGCGTCTATACGCCGGTATAGTTGAATGCGACGGCGGGGGCGGCGGATTGAGCGGCCCACCACTGGCACCGGCCCTTCTGGCATTTGCCAGAAGTGCCCTATGGCCAGTCCGGCCCTGACTCCTGTGTTTAAAAGTAGAGGACAATGATGACCTAAGTTGGTCATTTCTAAAATGCAAGTGAAATGCGGTTGAATGAAAGGAGCCTTTTGGACCCCATAAACCTTAGACTAAATTTGTCTGAACTTGCCCGATATGGGCAGGTTCGGCTGAAAGTCTAATGTGTATGGGGTTGAGGTCTTCTGACTGCCCCACAACTGACAATGTCAAGGAGAAAACAGTCGGGTTTGAACTTTCACGTCCCACCAGGAGATAAGCCGAAGTTAGTTACTAGTGATGAGCGAGTATACTCGTTGCTCGGATTTTCCCGAGCACGCTTGGGTGGTCTCCGAGTGTTTAGTTTTCATTGCCGCAGCTGCCTGATTTACGGCTGCTAGACAGCTTGAATACATGTGGGGATTCCCTAGCAACCAGGCAACCCCCACATGTACTCAGGCTGTCCAGCAGTCGTAAATCATGCAGCTGCCGTCAACAAAAACAAAATCTCTGAGCACTAACAAATCCTCGGAGACCACCCGAGCATGCTCTGGAAAACCCGAGCAACGAGTATACTTGCTCATCACTATTAGTTACCCAAGTATACTTTCTTGAATGACTGGTAGTCACTCTTGTAATGATGGTTGACAATACACTTACATATTCTAGAATAAGGTCGCAGATTAGTGCTCAGGTCCTTATCGTTTTCTAGTACGTAAAAAGACTTGTTTTTTTTTCTTTAAATTAAGACATTTCCAAGGGTTTTCAAATGCATATATCAAAACAGGTGGTGCTATAGAGTTCAATCAAGTCTTCTCCCTCTTTGACGAGGCAATTTGCAGATATCAAACCAAATATTCTTTTTCTCATTTGCAGATTGATTTGGAACCAGAAGGAAAAGTTTACGTGGTGATAGATCTCTCTGGCTCCTCAGGGGAAGGTAAGTTCTTTCTCCATAAATTCCTTATCAAGGTGACACTTGTAGTACTGAGTCCTTTTAACAAAGTGCTCGGGAACGTATTTTGGATTACTTTTGTATATCTGAGCTTTTGTATATCTGAACTATACATAGTTTTTTTGTGGACAAAGTAGGCTACGATCTGATTCACACAAACTCAGTCTAGAGATGTCGAAGTTTTGCTTTCGTGGCATTACCAAAGAAATATAACTGAATAAAAGGGTAAAATGGTTTCTTGACAGAGGAGGAGAACCTGTGGTTTTGTAATTTGGATTTTAGAAGAACATTCTTATTAAATTAGTTATCTGATGAACTTGCAGAGGGCATAGACAAGTTGGGCCTGCAATGTGAACGGTTGGTCTCTTACGGTTGTTCACCTCTTAAGGCTGCATGCCCACGATTAGTAATGCTAACGTTCTGAACGCAGCGTATTTTCGCTGGGTCCAAAATGCTGCATATTACAGTAGAAGCACAGTGGATGGGATTAGTAGAAATATCACGCCCACTGTGTTTCTTTTTTAAGCTGTGTACTGTAATATCACATGGGTTGCGGGTTTCTGAGCTGCAGCACGTCGATTTCTCTTACGTGAACGCTCAGTCTTCTATGCAGAATTTCCCCATAGACTTGCATTCGATGCGGAAAATCCGCAATTAAAGCAATGCACATATGTTGTAAGTGCTTTTACACAGGTATTTTTAGCCTGGTTTAACCTAATAAATAAATGAATAATTAAAAAAAAAACTACACGGGGTCCCTCCTATTTTTGATACCCAGCCTAAGCAAAGCAGACAGCTGGGGGCCTATATTATGAGGCTGAGAAGGTCCTTGGTTATTAGACCCTCCTCATTCTAAAAAGACAAGCCCGCAGCCACCCAGAATTGGGGCATCACATTAAATGAGCCAATTTTGGCGCTTTGCTTGGTTCCTTCCGATTGCCCTGGTGCGGTGGCAATCGGGGAAATGGTTTATGGGGTTATTGTAAGCTATGTAGGGTCAGATGCCATGAAGCCATGAGGTTAGTAATGGAGAGGTGTCTATCAGACACCTCCATTACTAACCCGGTAGTAACAAATTCAAATACACACACAGAAATAAACACTTTATTTGAATAAAGACTCCCCCACACTATCACTCGTTCACCACTTTATTGAAAAAAAATTTGAAAAAATCCCATCTAGGTCCGCCGTAATCCACTGAATCTGATGTAGTCCAGAAAAACATACCTGAAAAACATAAAAAGACAAATAAAAACAAGAGACACTCCCTTGTTCACCAATTTATTACCCAAAATGCTCCCACTTTCCCTCAACCTGTCTCCGGTGACTATAAATAGCAGTAAAGTACCTGCTATTTACAGGCGTCAGGTACTCCTGACAACTCTCATCATCGTCGCTGGCTCTCGCTACAGTCAGAGAGACCCAACAGCTCTGAAGAGCATTGTCCTCACTACCCAGCGCCTGTGAATAGCGGTCACTTTACTGCTATTCACAGTTGCCGGAGCAGGATTCATGGACTACGGCGATGCTTCACGGTGACATTGTGAGTAAAATATTGGTGAGTGAGGGACTGTCTCTTGTTTTTATTTCTGACTGTTCATGTTTTTCAGATATCCATTTCTGGACTAGTTCGAATTTGGTGGATTACTTTAGAGCTGCATAGCATTTTTTTTTTTCAATTAAGTGAACGAGGTATAGTGTGGGGGAGTCTTTATTCAAACAAAGTGTTTTTTTTTCTATGTGTGTTTTTTTGTTATTACCAGGTTAGTAGTGAAGGTGTCTGATAGACACCTCTCCTTTTCTAACCCCAGGGCTTAATAGCAACTGACACTACACAGCTGACATCAACCCCATAAATCAAAGTGCCAGAATAGGCGTATCTAATGTGGGGTGGTTGCATGCTGGTATTTTTAGGCTGGCAAGGACCCAATAACCAGGTACCTTCCTAGCCTGATAATATCAGCCCACAGTTGTCTGTTTTATCTTGGCTGGTTATCAAAAATAGATGGGATCCCATGTCATTTTTCCCCCCGATTATTTATATATTTATTTGGTTAATACATGTGCAGTAAGCTACACACAAATCACTGATTTATATCTCACATATATCTTTCTATTTATCTATCTACCACATAGCTATCTATATTTTTGCACATCTAATCTAACATGCCAAAGAGAGACAAAAATGCAAGCCTCAAAAACACATAGGAAACCGCAAGGAAAAACGCAAGTTAGCTGAGATGTGGGATTCATGCAGAAATTCAGCTGCATGAAAGCCTGAACAAACACTGAAAGTACTCTTAGGGGGTATGGACAGGAACGGACCTAATGAAGCAGCTCGATTACACTCTACCATTGGTGCAGTTCTGGTATTTATTTTACTTATGTGTATATGTGCATTAAAATTAGCAAAAAGGTTTTCCCAAGTCATTGGTTTTATTGTACCTGATAACTGTGCATTCTGCAAGCCTAAAACATGTACATCCTCCATACCTATATATTTTTATCGTTCCAATTCATTTTAAAATAAAAAATACGATGCAGCTTTGCAAATAGTTTTCTTCAATGCAGAACTGTGTGTCTCCATGGTAACAGACTACAGCAATACCCGTGTAGTCTGATCCTGCAGTCATGCTCCTGTTCACCTGTCTCTTTTTTGTGACGGTATTTAGTTAGTAAACTAAAATAAAGTAGAAGGCAGATGAAAGAGATTATGACTGCAAGATCAGACTACGCAAGGTTTGTGTGTAGTCTGTAGCCATGGAGACACCAAGTTCTGCATGATGTTTCCAAAGTTGTTTCATATTATACAGAGCAATAAAAATGGATCTAAATGTATACATGACCTTAAGGATGCATAAAAGAATAAGTATGTACTGGAAAAGTAAAAAAAATAAATACAAAAACAGGGTCCACTGGGATTTTGTCCTTGTTCCTCAGTTGCTAATTATTTTGGAGGTATTTGGCGATTCCCTGTTTGGATCTGAGTGGTGTACCACATAATTAGAAAAGCAATTGTTATGTAACGTGGTTGATTCACAGCCGCCATCTGCTGTAGGAATGTTTGTGCCAGCTCCTTGGCTTGGCTAAACGGGTGCGCTTTGCACTTCTCGCCCGGTTTTTGGTGTGATTTTTACACTCCTGTTTAATACAGTGCAAAGTTGTTAACAAATAGTTAATCGTAATCTTCAGTTCCGAATGAATGGCTCTTGTTTTCCTAACTTCCACAGCTAGTGTTTATGGACATTTGCTTCAGTTGCCCATTTTAGCAGGTTTATGTCACGATGCTGAATAATTCCCGGCTGTTTCTAGGTATCGCTAACGGTGCTAAGCCTTTCCGTGGTTTTTCTAGACACTGTGTTTAGAAAAGCACAACCCAAAACCCTTGGCCAAATTCCAGATTTGGTTCTTCAGAGGTATTAATGGGATATTATTTGTAACTGGAAGACGCCAGATGACTATTACTTTGCTTTTTGTGCACTTTTTACCTATGATGCGCAAAAATAATTCTAAATAATATACAGCTCTGGCAAAAATTAAGAGACCACTGCAAAATGTTCAGCTTGTCTGATTTTTCTCTTTATAGGTATATTTTTTGAGTAAAATGTAAATTGTTCTTTTATTCTATAAACTTCTGACAACATGTCTCCGAATTTCCAAGCAATAAATTTTGTAATTTTTTTCTGACAAAGATATTCAAGAAATATCATTTCTTCTTGCGGAGATTGACATGCTAAGCATGCCGAGATGAGGAGACTTAAAGCCGCAATGCTCCTCTGAAATATGCTAATTAGAATATTTCCCAGAGGAGCATTGCGGCTTTAAGTCTCCTCATCTCGGCATGCTTAGCATGTCAGTCTCTGCAAGGAGAAACAATACTTCTTGGATATCGGTCGGACGCCTCTCACACAGCCAAACCAGATCTCCACTTTGCACTGACTAGGGGCAGTACCCCGAAACATAGTGTCTGCAAATTGAGATTCTGGTTTGGCTGTTATCCTAAGTCATGTGACAAGGCTCGTTAAAGGGTTGACATTGACTTGTAGGATTGCTACTTCCAATAGGTGGAACTAGAGTTCTAGTTATCTTCCTCTCTGAAGAGACAATTTGCATTTCTGACAAATAAAAATGGTCACAATTAAAAAAAAAGCCTAGTGCTTTCAGACCTTAAGTAATGCAAAGAAAAGAAGTTCATAATCATTTAGAAACAACAAAACTAATGTTTTAACTTGGGAAGAGTTCAGAAATCAATGTTTTGTGGAATAACCATGATTTTTAATCACAGCTTTCATGCGTCTTGGCATGCTTTCCACCAGTCTTTCACACGGCTTCTGGTGCAAAAATGTAAGCAGTTCTTCTTTGTTTGATGGCTTGTGACTATCCATCATCCTCATAATTACATTCCAGAGGTTTTCAATGGGGTTCAGGTCTGGAGATTGGGCTGCCCATGACTGGAATTTGACGTGGTGGTCTCTTAATTTTTGCCAGAGCTGTATATTGTTCATGAATTTGTGTTTTGGGTAATGGTTGTTTGGAAGAAGATTATGGCATTTACTCTACCCGAGCGTGGAGTGGAGATATTTGGGATCAGGTCAGGTTGTGGACTAACCAGGGACTTATCGCCTGAGATTCACTCAAATTTGTCAGGCAGATTCAAGTTAAGTTCGTATTTCCATCTCAAAGATCCTATCCTAATATATAGTAGGTGTAATAATAATAATATTAGCAAATGCTTCCAATTAGAAATGTAGTATAGATCTTCAAATTCACTATGTCGCTTATCCCCATGTGCAGGGCATTGCAATAGCTAAGGTATCCATGGTTGCGACCATTAACAGCTAACTAACTAGCATGTAGTAGGTGTAATAATAATAATAATAATTGTCAAATACCTCCAAATAGAAATGTAGTATAGAGCTGATTTGCTGTGTCTCTTACCCCATGTACAGGGCATTGCAATAGCCTAGGTAACCATGGTTACGACCACTAACAACTACCTGTCCCTATACCACTGGTGCTTGTTACGTTTAAAGACATGTAGATTAATTTAATGTCATTAGGGTTAGATTAGAAAAATAGCAAAACGCCATAAAAAGAAAATCTCCATATTCTGAATCCACGCCAAGCGTTCTCGAGTCTCGAGATATTACTTTTATTTCATGTGGCCTAAGAAAATACAAAGTCTATTAATTATGCCCTGTCTAAGCTCACTGTGATCTGCCAAGATCCCCCAGCTTGCTGCCATAGTAAAAATACACAACTTGTCTAAAAGCATTTCTGCCATAGATCAGCCACCTGCAACCATCCTGCCCAGAGCCGAGGTGCTATAAGGACAAAACATGTAGGAAAGTGTCCATGTACATTAACATCGATGATTAGAAAAGCCTGCAAAAGTCTCATGTAAACATGATTACGTTTCTCGCATTCACTGTTTTATCATAAAAGTGAATATTTTACCAGAATACAAAGTATTTTTAATCTAAAAAATGTGTAGTTTTGTGCTAGTTAATTTCCAAACATATCTTAAAAGGACCTGTCGCATGCCATGAATATGATTTTTTTTTGCCCTGTCTAAATGCTGCTGTTCTCCCGAATCCGTCGATATTTTTATTTTCTTCTTACTCCTCTCCATTCCTGAGATATGACCCTTCCTTACCTGAATATAAATGTCTCTATAGCCAAGTAGGCGTGGTCCTCAAAAAGACTCCCATAGAAAAAAGTTAAGGAGTACACCCACTTGGTTAAAAAGACTGGATTTACATACAGGGAAGAGGAGGCCATATCTCAGGAACGTCTTGTAAGGGGCCGATACCATCTGTTTTTTTCTTTTTGGCATTGATGTGTATAGAATTTATAACATTTGTGGGATTTATTTGAATGTCGATGGCGATTTGTTTCTCTGTAGATAACTTTGCAGCTTGATTTCTTTTTTACATTTTTTATTGCGATCTTTATTCTCCTGAAATGCTATCTCTGTCTTCTCAGCCTTCAGGATTTTGAATGCCCTTTGTTTTTGTCTTATTAAACTTTGTAGTGTCTTATTTATCCATAATGGTTTCTTTTTATTGACGGACATTTTATTACTAGATGGTAAATCCGCTTTGAAAAATCCAGCGCTTGTGCAGTGTCAATCGGGGAGCCGCGCATGCACCTTGATGAGCTGCTTCCCGCACTGAAGCTGTGAGTAGTATCCAGGTCACATGCGCGGCTCCCCCATCAACAGGTATTTTTCAAAGCAGATTTGAGCAACGTCGGTGCAACCACGGGAACATCATTCAAATTGCATGGGCGGTGCCATCCATGACTGAATAAAATGAAGCACACCCCTATGACTAAATGGGCAGGTACAATATAATGATATAAAGTTCTTTTTGCACATAATTAGACCGCCATTTTTAATGAAAAACATGTTAGGCTACTTTCACACTAGCGTTAACTGCAATACGTAGCAAATGCGTCGTTTTGCCGAAAATACGCATCCAGCAAAAGTTCTTGCTGGATACGTTTTTTCGTCATAGACTAACATTAGCGACGCATTAGCGACGCATTTGCGACGCATTGCCAAACGTCGCGTACGTTTTGCGACGCTTGGGCGTGTGTTAGCGGACCGTCGGGAGAAAAAAACCTTACATGTAACGTTTTTTGCTCCCGACGGTCCGCTTTCACCTCCCCGCACTTCCCCGCACCTCACAATGGGGCAGCGGATGCGTTGGAAAAATACATCCGCTGCCCCCGTTGTGCGGCGGAGACCACGCTAGCGTCGGGAACGTCGGCCCGACGCACAGCGACGGGTCTTTCCCGACGCTAGTGTGAAAGTAGCCTTAGTGATTCACATTACATCACTAACAACACACTGGGGACAGTTTACATGGTAAAAAGGGCATGACAGGTTCCCTTTAAGCACTTCCCTTCATTTGTTGAAATCAGCTTTCGTTAAGTTCCAGGTTTTTGCAGTTCCTCTTTGAAATGTTTTATTGAATATTACATTGAACCTTACCATATTATGGTCACTGCATTATAAATGCTCCTTGACCTGTAGATCTGGAATTGTATCTGGTCTATTTGACAAAACCAGATCCAGTAGATTACCTCCCCCCGGATGGTTCATCTACCAACTGAGAGAAGTAATTGTCCTGAACTGTGGATAAGAACTTGTAACTTTTAGCACAACCATTGTCCCATTGAAAGTCTGAATAGTTAAAATCCCCCATAATAAGGACAATATTATTATTTGCTGCCTTTTTAATTTGTTGCAGCATTTCTTCCCGGACCTGTCCTGCTATATTAGGAGGCTTGTAGCAAACTCCAATTAGCAGCTGTCCATTATTGCCATTCCCATGTCCATTTACCCATACTGACTCTACATTGTCGCAGCTCCTCCCAATGTCCCCATTGAGCCTAGGTCTTAAGTTGGAGTTAATGAAAATACACACCCCTCCACCTTTATTGTCTTTTCTGTCCTTTCTGAATGTAGCATAACCCTCTATGTTTGTCACCCAGTCATGGATTAATTAGTACATTTATTACTCCTCCTCACCTCCTTACTTTCCTTGCATATCCCAGCCCCCCAAATCCTCATTAACCCATACTCTCTCACTCTCTCTGTTTACTAAGCTACCTATCCCCTTTTTGGCACCTCTATCCCCCCCCCCAGATCCTAGTTTAACCCCTTTCCCACCTTGGGTTTTTCCCTTTTTGAGTTTTTGTTTTTCGCTGCCCTTCTTCCTAGAGTCATAACCTTTTCTTATTTTTCTGTCAATATGGCCATGTGAGGGCTTGCTTTTTTGAGGGACAAGTTTTATTTTTGAATGATTTTACCATATAGTGTCATGGAAAAGGACAAAAAATTCCAAATGGAGTGAAATTGCAATAAAAAGTGCAATTGTTTTTTTTTTTTTTTACCATGTTCACTAAATGCTAAAACTGACCTGCCATAATGAGCCATTACGAGATCATAGATACCAAACATGTATAGGTAGGTATTTTTTTATTTAAGTGGTAAAAAAATGGCGCATCTCCATTTTTCAAGATTTGGGCCCAGGCGAGGGCTTATTTTTTGTACGCCAAGCTGTCCTTTTTATTGATACCATTTGGGATAGATAAGATGCGTGGATCACCCGTTATTATTATTTGTTTTATTGCAATATTTTGGTGCCAAAAACCCCTAATTATTGCGTTTTGATTTTCTTTTTCTCATAATGCCGTTTACCGATCGTATTAATTCTTTTTATATTTTGATAGATGGGGCATTTCTGAATGCGGCGATACCAAATATGTGTATTTGTGATTTTTTTTCCCATTGTTTTATTTTGAATGGGGCAAAAGGGAGGTGATTTGAACTTTAATATTATTTTAATATTTTGGAATTTTTTTTTTTTTTACTTTTTACATGCTTCAATAGTCTCCTTAGGAGACGTGAAGCTGCGATCTTATGATCAGCTCTGCAATGTGTAGCAAAAATGCTCATCTGCTATGAATGCCGAGTACCGGACGGCGTTCATAGCAGTTCAGCAATGACAACCACATGAGTCTCCTGCAGACCCGGGTTGTCATGCCAACCCATCAAGGCAAAGTGGTCGTGTGACAGGGGCGCTGATAGGTGGAGATAATGACGCACATGCGGTTTGCGCAAATTGAATGCGGCTGTCAGAGATTGAACGCGGCATTTAACATGTTAACAGCCGCGGGTGGATCGCGATTCCACCCATGTGTTATGGGCAGATGTCAACTGATCAAATCAGTTATCATGTGCCGCATCAGGTGCGGGCTCAGCGCTGGAGCCTGCACCAAAGAGGGGTAGGCGGCCTATGACGTACCTATACGTGATAGGTCTTAAAGGGGTTAAAAGCTCCTCCATCCATCTGACCATTTTTTTGCCCCTCACAGCCTGCACCCTCCCCATTGAGGTGCAGCCCGTCCTTGCTGTAGAGCCTGTAGCCAACAGAGAAGGCTGCCCAGTTCTCCATGAACCCACACTCTTTCTCCCTGCATTCATTTCTAAGCCACTTATTTATCTCCCTAAGTTCCCGGCTGTACTGACACTCGTGGCATCATTTCTGAAAATACCACCTTGGAGGTCCTGAGCTTCAGCTTCTCTCCTATTTCCCTGTAATCATTTTTATGGACATTCCACCTCCCCCTAACTTTGTCATTTGTACCGATGTGTCCCATGACGGCTGGGTTACCCCACCCAGCAATCTGCCTATCCGATGCGCAATATGCCGAACCCGAGAACACGGCAGACAACACACTGTTCGGCATTCACAGTCTTGGCAGCAGAAGATCCTGTCTATCCTCCTATAGAGTCCTCTACCGCCTTTGTTGCACTCCGATTTCTCTCCTTCCTCCTGGTTGCTAGGAGCAACGTCCTGCTGTAGTGATCCCAGTCTTGGGCTTGCATTCCTAATATCAGCCAAACAGGCATATTTACTAGGTTGTACCACATCAACACTGAGCTCCCTCACACTTTTCCCTCTACCCCTTCTTCTTAATCCTTCTTCACATGTCAGTACCTCTGGTACGTGTGGTGACATTTTCACACTTATCGGAGACACTTTCACATGTAGACCCATTCAAGTGAATGGGTTTATGTACATGTCAGTGACTTTCCGCAGACCGTGTGTCCAAGGACAAAACACACCGACATGTCTGTTTTTTATCAGCACGGGCTGCAAAACGTCCTGCACACGTGCACACCGATGGCACACGGATGACATGGCACCTGGGAATCAGCAGGACTGTTTGCGCTGATCTCCAGTGCCGGCTGCTGGAGGCAGTTCACATCATTGTCCCCTGCTCAAGCAGAGATAATCGTAGAAAACACATTATACTCACCTTAACACCAAATCCCCTGAAGCAATTGTCCCCTGTAAAAAAAAAAAAAACAATATCCCACACCTGTCTGAAGTTGAAATAATCCATAGTGTCCCACGCCATAATCCATCTGTGCGACATTTGCTCATCAGCATGAGCGGCGGTCAGATGCGACTGTACATGTTGAAGAACAGGGGAAAATGACTCGCTGCATTGAGAGCGAGCCCATGACCAACGCTGACCTCAGTGAGGTCATCGCAGTTCACCGTGAGAACATGTGCACATGTCGTTTCTACATTGCTGTGCACTATGCTCATGTTATGGGGCAATTTTCTGCCTGAAAAGGATGTTGTATGCGTATAACCTTAGGCTATGTGCACATGGAGTCTTTTTGCTGATTCTTTGGAGCAAAAACCAAATGGAAACTCAAGTTTTTGACTAGGATTTGTTGCTTCCACTATGTGTGCACATAGCCTAAAAACTCTGCAAATAGGATCTGTTTGCAAATAGCCTAAAGGTACCTTCACACTCAGCAACTTTACAACGAGAACGACAACGATCCGTGACGTTGCAGCGTCCTGGATAGCGATCTCGTTGTGTTTGACACGCAGCAGCGATCAGGATCCTGCTGTGATATCGCTGGTCGGAGCTAGAAGTCCAGAACTTTATTTGGTCGTCAGATCGGCGTGTATCGTCGTGTTTGACAGCAAAAGCAACGATGTCAGCAATGTTAAACATGGAGCTAACGACCTGTGAGAACGATAAGTGCGTCACCGCTACGTCACAGGATCACTCCTGCGTCGTTCTGGAGTTGCTGTGTTTGACATCTCTACAGCGACCTAAACAGCGACGCTGCAGCGATCGGCTCGTTGTCTATATCGCTGCAGCGTCGCTGAGTGTGATGGTACCTTAAGGGTATGTGCAAACAAGGTCTTTTTCAGCTGCATTCTGGGCAGAAACTCTCCAAATTCTCATGAAAGAACCAAAAGAGTCCTCACCACTTTAACACCTGCAGTGCTGCTGTCCATGTCCTATGTGAGCCGCGGCCGGCAGACGGCCTGAAGCCTCATCCAGGGCCACAACAGTCCTCCAATATCAAATATAGACAAACGAATGGCACTCACCAGGCTAACTTTTCAGACTTTATTGCAGCGTCTTCTGCGGGAGAATGAGAACAGGGGTGCGTGAATGACGACGATCGTTTCGCGCAAGTGCGCTTCAACAGGTTCCCATTCTCCCGGCAGAAGATGCTGCAATAAAGTCTGAAAAAAATAGCCTGGTGAGTGCTATTCGTTTGTCTATATTTTGGAGAAACTCTCCAAATCCTCATCAAAAACTCAAAACTTCACAAAAACTTGGAGTTTCCACTCAATTTTGGTTTCATATACTCAGCAAAAAAAAAGACTACCTTCTGTACATTCCCTAAGGGTATATTCACACGGTGACCTTTTCAAGAAAATTCCGTTTGTAATCCACCTAAAAAAGCAACGCAAAAGCGCCACATAAAATGAACATAATGCACAGCAGTGTGAAAACGACCCTGCTGTGCGCATGTTCTAAAATGTCGCTTTTTTTTAATCTACTCAGGGTTCAGAAATTGTTAAGCGATTAAAAGAAATTACATGCTTATTGATTACAGTGGCTTCCCTTTGCTCTTTGCCTGGAAAACTTGCTAGCAAGTCTAAAACAGTGGTAAGATAGCTGTGTGATAACCATTGCAAGTTTTGTAATTCAGGCCATATTGGTTGTCAGTCAGGTTTCCCAGAAACAAGACTAATTTTTATTTTTTTTCGCATTTGTATCTCTTTTGAAATCTTTTTTTAAAAAAAGTGTTTTAAAATTGTTTGAACAATATTTTGGACCTTCTTGGCCACACGGAGCTCATTTGGCTCCGTCCCAGTTACCTAATGGAACATTTGGCAGCTGCCGTGATTTCAGAGTAGGTAGAGATCGATGATGCTTGTCGGACTGAGTTTTGATCATATGAAAGTGCCGTGTGTCTTTTATAGTTTATTATAGGAGATTAATGATCCCACCTGGCTTCATAGCACTTCAGCGGGAACTGCTGAAATAAATGTCACTGAGTGTATACTCGAGCCCTGGATTACCAAGTAAAAGGATAGATTTCCTATTGGGGCATGCATAAAAAAATGAATTCCTGAATAATAAACATTTTTGTTATTTTTTTTTTAAGGTTTCTTGTAAAAGCAAAACTAATTTAGTCAGTATGCTTCTCTGGTCCACCATTAATTCACGTATTTCCTTATCCTAAATTCTTTTTAACAGTGTACACAGAAAGCTGCTAATCAGTGGTGTGAGCATTCAAAGCTCTGCTAGATCTGCAGCCGAGAAAACTGTGATTGACTCAAAACATGCAAACCAGAAAGTGACACTTCACTGGAATCAGGATCTTACACATTTGTCTCGGGTCTGGCGTCTGCTCAATACACTCCGGTCCGCTAAACTTTCTTGTGCTCCACGTCGGGCTTTGCAAGTAGCCCAGCATGCTCCCATGTGATCATCTATCCATAACTACGTAAGGCCCACCAAGACACACATTGTGTCTTGATAGGAAGACTTTCTAGTTGCTCCGTAGTCCTGTCTGTTGCCGGTCTTCCAGGACATCTGCTACATGTCTGCCTGCGGCTCCCAGGACGTCTTCTGTCCACTTCCGACTTCCAGGAACTCTGCTACCTATTTCTTGTCTTCAAGGACCTCTGCTATCTGTTCCAGGTCTTCCAGGTTCTTAGCTACCTGCCTGCGGTCTGCTGGACATCTCCGGACTGCCTTCTTGCAGTTTCCAGTACCCCTACTGCCTGTCTACGGTATCCTGGATGTCTCTGATCTGCCTGCAGCTTCCAGTGCCTCTGCTACCTGTTTCCTTCATGCTTGATCTGCTGCTGCACCGACGTCTGTGTGCCAACTGGACCTTGGGCTTCGAGAATCCACCTCAGCTTGTGAGCCTGACACAAGGTCTCATCCCCAACACCATGATGCTCACAGATTAGTTAGGAAAAACCTACTGACAGATTCCATTTAATAGGTTAAGAGGCCTAAAATTGTATTTACTTAGTTTAGTATTTTGACCCTATATATTCCTGAGGTGTAATTAAAAATATAATTTATGAACCTGGCCTAAATCAAGACACTAAATCACTGACAAATTTGTAGATTTCAGAAAACACATAGTGGATCAGTTTTAATTTGGAACAAAACAGATGGCTATTTAACTAATCGGTTTTCCATATGCTTCAATGTCAAAAAAACGGATCCAGTGGAAATCAGTTTTTTTTTTGGTTAATGGATTGCTGCTGCATCTGTTGCAACTGATGATTACTGGACGTGTGAACGCAGCCTTACTTATCAGTGTCAGTATTAAACCTTCCACTGTACGGAGACAAGCCGTCATGATTAAGGGTCACCCACGTGGCAATGTCCATGTTAATCTGAATCTATGAGTGTTTTATATGCTGTCCAATCTGAATAATCAAAGCACAGGTGATTACAAAGGGATGCTGGATGCGCTTTCAACTTCCGTAATTAGAATTTCACAAACTGATCGACACACAACTGGCAGCCGCAGACTTTCTTTGATGTTGTAACATTGTGCCTGCGACCGTGTAAATTTTTATTAATCACTTTCAAGTGCTGGAAGCTTTTGTAGAGGAAGCACAGAATTACATTGTGTTTCAAAAGTGCCCTAATGATTTTCCCTCTCATAGCACTGAATTTTAATGATATTCATAGCACAGAAATAATGGAGGATTGAACTGTTCATTTTCTATCCAGCTGTGTTTTTCAGATTTTTTTTTGCAAGTGGCAAAAATTGACCATTGTTTAATAAGCTAAGTAACTTTCCACCAATGAAAGTCATTGCACTTCAACTGGTTACAGAAATAGTACTTTTTCTGTAGAAAGAAGATTTTAGGGTTCTTATTTAGGTTTCTGACAATCAATCGTTAATTACAAATGAACAGGCCATCTTCTGTCTTAAAACAGAACAAAATAAATTGCTTTTATTGATCTATTCAAAAGATAAAATAGGCAGCACTCCAGTGCAAGATGCAAAGAGTGACCCATAGCTGTGCGATTTTTTTGTGCTCCAGAATAGTGAGGCTTTTTATTTCCCTTTCCATTCCTTTTTCTTTTCTCTTTTCCGTTCCCTTTTCCTTTCTCTTTTCCGTTGCCTTTTCTGTTCCCTTTTCCGTTGCCTTTTCCGTTGCCTTTTCTGTTCCCTTTTCTGTTCCCTTTTCCGTTCCCTTTTGCCTTTCCTTTTTCCTTTTCCCTTTGTGGATCTTCATAAATATGCTATGATTTGATGCTCTTATTACATAGTCTTCAAGAAATATTTTCACCTCAAGTATCTACAGCATATCCATTAATATAAATGAAATCTATATTTCTTTCTACACTACTTAAACAAAAGTATTGTGACACTTATCTTAATCTTTGAATTCAGGTTATTTATTCCGTTCCACTGCCCCAGTGTATAACATAGAGCCTCTCACCCTCAGTGTATAACATAGAGCATCTCACCCTCAGTGTATAACATAGAGCCTCTCGTCCTCAGTGTATAACATAGAGCCTCTCACCCTCAGTGTATAACATAGAGCCTCTCACCCTCAGTGTATAACATAGAGCATCTCACCCTCAGTGTATAACATAGAGCATCTCACCCTCAGTGTATAACATAGAGCCTCTCACCCTCATTGTATAACATAGAGCCTCTCACCCTCAGTGTATAACATAGAGCATCTCACACTCATTGTATAACATACAGCCTCTCACCCTCAGTGTATAACATAGAGCCTCTCGTCCTCAGTGTATAAAATAGAGCCTCTCACCCTCAGTGTATAACATACAGCCTATCACCCTCATTGTATAACATAGAGCCTCTCACCCTCAGTGTATAACATAGAGCCTCTCACCCTCAGTGTATAACATAGAGCCTCTCGTCCTCAGTGTATAACATAGAGCCTCTCGTCCTCAGTGTATAACATAGAGACTCTCGTCCTCAGTGTATAACATAGAGCCTCTCACCCTCAGTGTATAACATAGAGCCTCTCACCCTCAGTGTATAACATAGAGCCTCTCACCATCAGTGTATAACATAGAGCCTCTCACCATCAGTGTATAACATAGAGCCTCTCACCATCAGTGTATAACATAGAGCCTCTCACCCTCAGTGTATAACATAGAGCCTCTCACCATCAGTGTATAACATAGAGCCTCTCACCCTCAGTGTATAACATGCAGCCTCTCACCCTCAATGTATAACATACAGCCTCTCACCCTCAGTGTATAACATAGAGCCTCTCACCCTCAGTGTATAACATAGAGCCTCTCACCCTCAGTGTATAACATAGAGCCTCTCACCCTCAGTGTATAACATAGAGCCTCTCACCCTCCGTGTATAACATACAGCCTCTCACCCTCAGTGTATAACATAGAGCCTCTCACCATCAGTGTATAACATACAGCCTCTCACCATCAGTGTATAACATACAGCCTCTCACCCTCAGTGTATAACATAGAGCCTCTTGTCCTCAGTGTATAACATAGAGCCTCTCACCCTCAGTGTATAACATAGAGCCTCTCACCCTCATTGTATAACATAGAGCCTCTCACCCCTCAGTGTATAACATCAGACCCCTTGCCCCAGTTTATTACATTCGGCCCTCCACCCGCGATGCTGTATGCCTTTACTAACGTGACAGACTGGCTGGTGGTGCGGAGCTCACCGACACCAGCACAGTCCTGTAATAGGGGTCTTCGGTGTAACAAGTCAGGTCTTGACATTTTGTCCCTCTTAAAGATTCCCCCATCACCTGTGAGTGATATTATTGAGACTTGGAAGGAACCACGGCACCTCATTGACGAAGTGGAGGCCCCGTAATGTTATAGAGCGGGGGGCCGAGTTCAAAGGAGCAGAGGTCAGAAACGGTCTGCTGACTCCATTACTGCAGAGTCCATACCTCTTCTGGTATTAACATCAGGACAAAAAGTGTGCACCTGCTGGGAGCTTTATGGCATGGGTATTTATGGCTAAGCATCTGCACACAAGCCTTACATCACCAATCACAATGCTGATGTCGGATGGAGTGGTGTAAAGCCGTCACCACTGGACTCTGGAGCAGTGGAACCATATTCTGTGCAGAGATGGATCACACTACTCTATCTGACGTCTGAAAGATGAGTATGGCTTTGGTGATTGCCAGGAGAACATTACCTACATTGTTCCAACTGGAAGATTTGGTGGAGGAGGGATGATGCTATGGGGATGTTTTTCAGTTTTATTGAAGGGAAATCTGAATGCTTCATCATACAAAATATTTTGATCAATTGTGGTAATTCTGTTGGAACAGTTTAGGCCCTTTTTTGTTCCCATGACTGTGCCCAGTGCACAAGGCAAAATCCATAAAGACATGTTTTGGGGATGGGGATTTGGTGAGGAAGAACTTGACCGGCTGCTCAGAGACGTGACCTCAACCCCAGCCAACACGATTGGGATGAACTAGAATGGAGATTGTGAATCCTCCAACATCAGCGTCTGACCTCACAAATGCCCTTATTGATTACCGAACAAACATTTCCATCCTCAAACTTCAAGGGGAATACCTTTATAATCATCATGCACATAGCGAAACCCAGAGACGGGTTGGTGACCCACAGAGTCCCTATGATTCGACGCTAGAGGCAAACTGAACAGCCATTCAGGGCCTCTTAATTCGATGCCATGTGATAGTGTGGCATCTGCAAAAATATACCCCCATATATATCCGTATTAAAAATGAGGCAGGAAGAGACAGAGATTATCCCACTGTTGTGTAACCTATGGTGAATAGAAGCACCCCACCTCTTCGGATATCGGCGCACTGGTGTGGATACATTTACGAACCTTTGATCTGGATATGCATCCAAGCATTTACCAAGTAAAACGGGTAGCAAAAAATTAAGAAATTGATGAAATAGTATTAGTAAATATGTTATTTTATTTATTGTGTCCATTTTTCTTGAAAGTTAATCTATAAAGCTAGTTTAGGTACTTTTTACAGTGATGAGTTGTATTGATCCTGCCGCCAGATCCAAGTTGTTGTGTCAGTGGTATCCCGCAGCTTTCAGTCCAGGAGGGGCCGTACAGCCAGCTGGTATGACACATACTTACATCTGTGACGCCTGCAGGAACTACAAGACATCTATATATATGACTCACGAGAAGACACTGAGCGAGAAGCCCTATGGCTCCCCAGTAGAACTGCATGAGCTTATTATCGGCTCGTATCACGTCGTCATTGCATGTCTGCTTAGCAATAGTGCAGCCACCATGAGACAGGTGCACCGTGAAGTGCTGAGAATTTGTAGGCACGACCCCCGTGACTGCAAATTTGGGATGTATTCCACCAAACCTCAGTATAAGTGCATTGAAAGTAACATTTCCAGAGTACCAGATATATTGTAAAACATAACTGCTCAGTTGTAGGGTTTCACAGCTCCGTCAACGGAATAGCGGCCCTGGCCGGGTACTGTGCATCCGCCCCTATTGATTCGAATAGGGGGTGAATGTGCAGTACACAGATGCGGCAACTGTACAGTTGACATAGATGTGCTGTGCAGCTGAGAACAGCCGATAGGCAACGGGAACAGCCGATTGCCACCGGGAACAACGGATTGGTGGAGGAGCCAGGTGTTGGACCCCCACCGATTAGACGTTGATGACCAGGTACGGACTGGGGCTGAAATTCAGCCCTGGAATGTGAAATCACACAGGCCCATGTTTCCCCGTCCCCATGAACCAGATGGGATATATTACTAATATTACCCTGGATGGAGGAAAGGAAGATTTTCTACAAGACCAATATGTCTAACTAGACTGTGGCCCGATTCTAACGCATCGGGTGTTCTAGAATATGCATGTCCCCGTAGTATATGGACAATGATGATTCCAGAATTCGCGGCAGACTGTGCCCGTCGCTGATTGGTCGAGGCAACCTTTATGACATCATCGTCGCCATGGCAACCATTATGACATCTACGTCGATACTGTGCCCGTCGCTGATTGGTCGAGGCGAATTCGCGGCAGACTGTGCCTGTCGCTGATTGGTCGAGGCAACCTTTATGACATCATCGTCGCCATGCTGTGCCTGTCGCTGATTAGTCGAGGCCTGGCGGCCTCGACCAATCAGAGACGCGGGATTTCCAGGACAGACAGACAGATAGAAAAACCCTTAGACAATTAAATATACTGTATAGATGATACCCGTGGCTGCTGGGGTAAATGATGGAATCATCAACTTTGTGCTCCATCACAACTCTTAACAGTATGGGTGTCTTGAGAACACCAATTCTGTTAACAATGTAACAGACAAGACAGCCCACGACCAGACAGGCCCTTCTGGCATTTGCCAGATGGCCAGTCTGGCCCTGTTGATGACCTATCCTGAAGATCAATGTTAAAGTCCCGGAAACCCCCTTTAATGTAGTGTGATAGAGTGTGACTGACAGATCCCTGACTTGTATGGAGGCGTTTCATGGCCTTTGGTTACAAGTGGGGCCGACTCGAGCTTTGTTATAGAAATTCATGGGGGGGAGTCACACAACTAAGACATCTTAGTAAAGCAACGTCTACCATTTATTAAAGGAGTTGTCCACTGAAAGCAAATTATCACCTATCTCCAGAATAGGTGATAACTTACTAATTGATGGAGGGCTGTCCTTTAGGACCCACACCAATCGGTAAAACGGATCATTTTTTATTTGTTTTTTTGGATGCCTAATCGCCTAATCGCAGCCCCGTGAATGGAGTGGTGTTCGAGCATGTGCACCACTTCTCCATTCTACCAGGGATCAAAGGACCCCTCGGTGCAGGTCCCAGCAGACGGACCCCACCGACCATAGGTACAACGTCCTTAACGTCACGTATCAGTTTTCCACCTGTTTCATAATAATAATAGTTTCATCATATGGTAATTTAGGTCTTTATCTTATCATGACCCCCACCCCAAATAATTACTTTGCAAATTCATCTCTTCTACATCTGTTTGCTTTATTTCCGTAAACTGGCAGATTAGCTTTTGTGATCGAACACTCCAATGTCTTTGTTTTTTTTTTTACAGAACGTCAGCATCTTGTACTGCACGTTTACTCAGTTCTGAATATTATTTGGCTTTTGGATTCTTATTATTTTGGAAAAGTACAAAAAAAAAAAAAAAAGAAAAGGGAATTTCCTGAAGTTCGCTGTCAGCGCCAGAGGAACTTCTCTTACGGCAAGGAAGTCAATTATTAATGTTCTGCTTCACTAGGATTTGTGCTGAAACAGATCTGCTCTGCAGTACGTTGGAGCTAGTGGCGGCCCTGTCTGAGCACATCAGCGCCCCCTACTGGACTGCCTGTATTTTGTGTTCAGCACCGAATTTAATGCTGTGTGTGCTAGGTTTGTTTTTGTTTTTTTGCTAAATGCTTATGGAAAACCTGTGTCTGCATATATATATATATACAGTATATATATATATATATATATATATATATATATATATATATATATACACTGTATATTTATTATTATTTTTTTAATAAATGAAATGTAACATTGATGTATTAGTATTGATAAGTGAATCAATTTCTTACTAATCGAATTCATTTTGAATTTCTGGAAAATTTGGGGGATTCGACTTGCACCAGAAAAGTGGCCTTTTTTGGGACTTCTTCCGAGGGCTGGGAAGGGGTTAAAAAATAATAAAATACTACGCTCACATGATAGGGTCACCTCTCGCCTATCCTGCCGCTGCATAATCTCCACCTGATCCTCCTCTTGCTTAGGATCTTCTGGCGCTAAGTAAGCCTCACGCTACCAAGTGGGGCTCGATTCACGTCATCACCTCAGATGATGAGACCTAGTCAGCACCAGTGGGTCCGGACCAAAGTCCTAGCAGAGCTGAGATTGCAGGACAGGTGAGACACTAGGATATCTTGATTTAATGCCAAGACTGACCCATTTTCTAAGATATCAAGCTTATTGTTAATTTTATTTTTCCGCACTAGTTATTAAAGGGAACCTGTCAGCAGGATTGTGCACAGTAACCTACGGACAGTATCAGGTCGGCGCCGTTATATTGATTAAAATGATACCTTGGTTGATGAAATCCGTCTTGTGGTTGTTGATTAATCTTTATTTTCAGTTTTGTATTGATGATATGCTCGTGCCCCGCGGCCACCTGTGGGCGGAGCTGTGGGCGGAACTTGTGGGGGTCTTCATGTGGTGCTGACTGCTGACAGGCCACTGATCCCTCACTGATCCGCCTCCTAGTTTGCATAATGTCTGTCTGAGATGGTTTAGTGAATCCTGCATTGAGCAGGGGGATGAACACGATGACCCTGGAGGTCCCTTCCACCTATAATATTCTGTGATTCTATTATTCTAATTAGGCTGGAGTCACACTAGACCGTAATACGGACGAGTGCAATGCGATGAAAAATTGCATAGCACTCGGCCCAATGTTAATCTATGGGGCAGCTCCTATTATCCGTTGTTTTCTCGGCCGTATTCAGGATCTGAGTGAAATCGCAGCATGTTGTGATTGTCAGCGTATCTCGGCCGAGAATCGCCAATGCAAGTCTATGGGTGCGAGAAAAAAACGGATTACACACGGACTATCAGTGTGACTTGCGAGAAATACGCACTGGTGTTCTATAGAAAAGCCGGCAATTCAGTGCTCTGTACAGTAAAATCACACTAACAGGTTATATATATATATATATATATATATATATATATATATATATATATATATACAGTATATACTGTATGTCAGTGAGACACATATATATACATATATTTATATTTCATATAGCGCTAGATAGCTGAAAAGTCGGTAATTCAATTGCCGGCTTTTGCAATCTCCTTCCCAAACCCAACATGATATGAGACATGGTTACATACAGTAAACTATTTCATATCCCTTATTTTTTTACATATTCCTCACTAATAATGTTAGTAGAGTCTGTGTGCAAAATTTGGGGTCTCTAGCTGTTAAAATAAAGGGTTAAATCATGGAAAAAAACTGGCGTGGGCTCCCGCGCAATTTTCTCCGCCAGAGTGGTAAAGCCAGTGACTGAGGGCAGATATTAATAGCCTAGAGAGGGACCATGGTTATTGTCCCCCCCCCCCCCCCCGGCTAATAACATTTGGCCGCAGCCACCTCAGAAAAGGCACATCTGTAAGATGCGCCTATTCTGGCACTTAGCCTCTCTCTTCCCACTCCCCTGTAGCGGTGGGATATGGGGTAAAAAAGGGTTAATGTCACCTTGCTAATGTAAGGTGACATAAACCTGGTTAATAATGGAGAGGTGTCAATAAGACACCTATCCATTATTAATCCTATGTTCATAAAGGGTTAAAAAACACACACATTAGGAAAAAAGTATTTTTATGAAATAAAGACACAGGGTGTTGTAATAGTTTGTTAAACGCTCAATCCAATTGAAGACCCTTGTCACCTGAAACAAAGTTAAAATAAAAAACAACAATATCCCATACCTCTCCTGTGTTACAGTCAAGTCCCACGATGTAAATCCATCAGAAGGGGTTAAATAATTTTACAAGCTGTGTTCCTGCCTATAAAAAGAGGGGAATGAATGCAAAGCAGGGGAACGTAGCTACCTAGACTTGCGGTGCTGCGCCCCCTGCTGGCATAAACTCATTTGAACTCGAGCGTGAGAAAATATTCAGAAAAATTCCCACGCTCGAGTTCATGTGAGTTTATACCGCAGGGGGCGTAGCACCGCAAGTCTAGGTAGCTACGTTCCCCTGCATTCCATTCATTCCCCACTTTTTACAGGCAGGAGCAACAGCTGCATTAGCAGGCTCATGTTTGTAAAATTATTTAACCCCTTCTGATGGATTTACATCGTGGGACATGACTGTAACGCCGGAGAGGTATGGGATATTATTGTTTATTTATTTTAACTTTGTTTCAGGTGACAAGGGTCTTCAATTGGATTGAGCGTTTAATAAACTATTACAACAACCTGTGTCTTTATTTCATTAAAATAATTTTTTCCTAATGTGTGTGTGTTTTTTAACCCTTTACTAGTATTGGATTAATAATGGAGAGGTGTCTTATTGACACCTCTCCATTATTAACCTGGATTAATGTCACCTTACAATAGCAATGTGACATTAACCCTTTATTACCCCATATCCCACCGCTACTGGGGAGTGGGAAGAGAGAGGCTAAGCGCCAGAATAGGCGCATCTTACATATGTGCCTTTTCTGGGGTGGCTGGGGGCAGATGTTTTTAGCCAGGGGGGGGTCCTATAACCATGGTCCCTCCCTAGGCTATTAATATCTGCCCTCAGTCACTGGCTTTACCACTCTGGCGGAGAAAATTGTGCAGGAGCCCACGTCAGTTTGTTCTGTGATTTAACCCTTTATTTTGACAGCTAGAGCCCCCAAATTTTGCACACATACACTTCTAACATTATTAGTCAGGAATATGTAAAAAAAAATAAGGGATATGAGATGGTTTACTGTATGTAAACCATGTCTCATATCCTGTCGGGTTTGATAATGAGATAGCAAAAGCCGGCTTTTCTGCTATCTAGCGCTATATGAAATATAAATATATGTATATATATATACCGTATGTGTCTCACTGATATATATATATATATAGACTGTATATATGTTTTTACGAATATTTGAGGCCATGGATCCATTCTATTTTGCAAGCCGGCGAGAATATCTTGCCATACGGATGCCATACGGATGACACACGGATAATTTTTGGAGAAAAAATCGCATCCTCGCATTGAATATGGATCACTGTTCAGGAAATTTTCTGCGTATCTCGGCCATCAAAAACGGACAGTATTTTTATACGTTGTGTGTGACTCCGGCCTTAGCGCTAGCTTCGATTGCAGGAGATGCCGTTGTCAGAAATGCAAATAAAATCGAAAAAATTAACATAATTGGTATTTCCATTTGCAGAACTGTCCCGAACTACTAAAATATCATATTTATCTCATATAGTGAAAGCCTGAGATAAAAAAAAAAGTAAATATAAATAGCAGAATTGCTCTTTTTGTTTACATCTCTCAAAAAATATTGAATGCAAAGAGACCAGAAAGTCATAAGGACCCCAAAATGGTGTATGATATGACAAACAATAAGCCCTGATACAAATCTATGGTCTGAAAAATAAAAAAATTTTTTAGGCTTTTGGAAAGGAGGGAAAATTGAAAGGAAAGAGGATCTCACTAAGATTTTGTCACTCATGGACCCAAATACTGTAAACTTGAAGCAGCCACTGTGTGTAGGCAAGCAAATATCTATGAAGCTTTGGAGCAAAGTTGCCAACTTGACTTTTCATTTTTTCTGGACAGTTCTATCAAAAAAACATGGATGGACAATATTTTTTTGCGGACATATTGGAAAACCTGAATGCGGATGAGTGCATCAAAGCAACGCATTATTGTCTATGGGAACGCATTGGTACTCAAGGACATGCGTATGCATGCTATTGATGCGCTTGCGTACTTCGGACTGCGCATGTCCAGGAACTGATTGAGACACGCCCTCCTGGAAATATCGAACGCATGCGCATAAACAACGCAAACGCAGGCAAAAACACATACAAGCGCATGCACACACAGCTTTTTTTTGGCGTCATGCGTAAGCTGATGCGGATAAAAAACGCAGTATAATCATGCATTTGCACATGCAGATGATACGCTGCGCACATATACGCTAATGTGTACTTAGCCTAATCACTTATTTTACAGACAGCACCAGCAAAATGAAATATTTGGCCATTATGGTCAACAAGGACTCCTGGTGGGTTGCCAAATGCAATGTACTATTTATAGGAAACCTGTCAGGTCCCTTAAAAGTGTTGTCCTCTGTCAAAAAACTTTTGGACATAAGCTTTGGAGTTTTTTTAAATAAGAGACACAATATTACTTATCCTACCTGTCATGATTTTTCCTCTCAGTGTAGTGAGTGGCAGCTCAGCCGTCCAATCTGGGGCAGGAGCCTGCTGAGCTGTCAGTATCATGATAGATAGCTCAGCCGTCCAATCTGGGGCAAGGGCGTGCTGAGCTGTGGGTATAGTGAGTGACAGTCCAGTCACCCAATCAGGGCCTGGGTGTACTGGGTTTCCTTCAGATGTCTCCTATTCTTAATGATTCTCCGGTTATTTAGTTGGCTGTCTGGCTCTTATCTCTGCCAGTTGTAGCTCTGCTCAGTTTGGTGCATGTTTGTTCTTTGTTTTGAGTTCTAGTAGTTTGATCTTTCATAACCGACCTTGGATTTGCCTTTGACCATCCATTTGCCTAGCCCCTTTGTCTTTGTCTTGATACGCTACCTGCTTGGTATTATGACCCTGGACTGGGACCTGACTAGGCCTTTTACTCACTCATCTTGTACCCATCTGGCTTTTGACCTCAGACTCCTTGACTTCCCCACCTCACGGCATGTCCGCGAGTAGAGACTAGTGTCAGGTGTAACACCGCCTCTCCCCAGTTTCTGTTGTTTGGCAGTAGCGCTGTCACTTTGACAGTGCTGCAGCTAATCCCTGAGCTCAGCATCCTTGCAGACAAACAAGAGACCAGGGCAGCGGTGGAGAGGACAAGTAACAGTGTGTTTTTTGTTATAACTTTGGAGCATTTTTTTTTATTTGTTCCTCCAAGATTCCTCCTAGCCGTGTATATGTAGATGCCTACCACGCATCACTGAGAAGTTTGGTTCCTAAGGTTCTAGTCACACATTGCAGATCACACTTTACATAAATTTCTGCAACTGAAAATCATTTCCATTCATTTGAATGAGCTTTTATAGCAGCAATCACATCGATTTCTCTTAACCCCTTCATAAATGTTGACATCTGACCATTCATCTGTATGCGGCTTGCAGGAGACCAGGAATATGCTGCAAAAATAATGCCTCTCGATTGTATGGAATTGATTTTCCAATCTCTGTAATTTCTGTAGCCAAGACTAATATTCAGGCTTTTCTGGTGGTCTGCTGTAGTGGAGGGGTTTATGGAACTTTATTTTGCAATCCCTTGTGGTCTAGGATAGTGAGACGAATGAAGTTTGATTTCTTGTTCACCTTGAACCGTGAGGCACTTAAACCTTGGTTTCATGGTCGTGTACAAAACACCACCACCAGGGAAGGAATATTGATTCCCTGTTGGTCTTGAGTAATGAAGGGGTTAACACATGGTTCCCTGCTGGTCAAGGGTAAGTGTTTGCTTCCCTGCTGGTCTTAGGTTATGGAGGGGTTACCACATGCTTTCCTGGTGGTCTGGTTATTAGCTGGATCACTATGATTGTTATCTTCTGAGGCATCTTAAAGTACCTAAAATATTAATATTGTTTTATTTCACATGGAAATGCAAGTCGTATGTGAATTCATAATATATTTTGGGGAAAAAAGGCAATTTGATAATATATTAAGGAGAAACATTTTTTTGTGACTATTCTGAACAAAAAAGCTGGATTCATATATGAAGTATAGCTGTGAGCTAAGGTTACATGAGTTCAGGAAAAAAATACACAATTACCAATGTAAAAACAATGGGGGAATTTGCATTGGTAGGGTATCGTTTACTTCATAAATTGGTAGGTAATTGATTTGGTTGGGCATTGTTTACTTTCACGCATTGGTAAGGCATTCAGTTGGTAGGGCACTGTTTAAGGGTACTGTCACACAGTGCAATTTTGATCGCTACGACGGTACGATTCGTGACGTTCTAGCGATATCGTTACGATATCGCAGTGTCTGACACGCAGCAGCGATCAGGGATCCTGCTGAGAATCGTATGTCGTAGCAGATCGTATGGAACTTTCTTTCGTCGCTTGATCACCCGCTGACATCGCTGGATCGTTGTGTGTGACAGCGATCCAGCGATGTGTTCGCTTGTAACCAGGGTGAACATCGGGTAACTAAGCGCAGGGCCGCGCTTAGTAACCCGATGTTTACCGTGGTTACCAGCGTAAACGTAAAAAAAACAAACAGTACATACTTACATTCCGGTGTCTGTCCTCCGGCGTCTCAGCTTCTCTGCACTGTGAGCGCCTGCCGGCCGGAAAGCGAGCACAGCGGTGACGTCTGACGTCACCGCTGTGCTTTCCGGCCGCTTACACAGTGCAGAGAAGCTGAGACGCCGGGGGACAGACACCGGAATGTAAGTATGTACTGTTTGGTTTTTTAACGTTTACGCTGGTAACCAGGGTAAACATCGGGTTACTAAGCGCGGCCCTGCGCTTAGTTACCCGATGTTTACCCTGGTTACCGGGGACTTCGGCATCGCTCCAGTGCCGTGATTGCAAAGTGTGACCGCAGTCTACGACGCTGGAGCGATAATCATACGACGCTGCGACGTCACGGATCGTGCCGTCGTAGCGACGAAAATTGCACTGTGTGACAGTACCCTTAAGGTACCGTCACACTAAGCGACGCTGCAGCGATATAGACAACGATCCGATCGCTGCAGCGTCGCTGTTTAGGTCGCTGTAGAGATGTCAAACACAGCAGCTCCAGAACGATGCAGGAGCGATCCTGTGACGTAACGGTGACTCACTTATCGTTCTCACAGGTCGTTAGCTCCATGTTTAACATTGCTGGCATCGTTGCTTTTACTGTCAAACACGACGATACACGCCGACCTGACGACCAAATAAAGTTCTGGACTTCTAGCTCCGACCAGCGATATCACAGCAGGATCCTGATCGCTGCTGCGTGTCAAACTAAACGATATCGCTAGCGAGGACGCTGCAACGTCACGGATCGCTAGCGATATCGTTATAAAGTCGTTTAGTGTGACGGTACCTTTACTCTCACTTTGGTAGGCCATTGAGTTGGTAGGACATTGTTTACTTTTACAAATTCTTAAGGCATTGGTCACTTCCCCACATTGGTAAGGCATAGTTTACTTTCACACATTAGTAGGGTATTGAGTTGGTCAGGCAATCTTTACTTTAACACATATCACTAATTTAAGTGAACTGTACCAACACTAACAGCCAGGCTCATGTGAGGATACCAAAACATTATGGTCAAATCTAAACTTGGTAAAATTAAAAAAAATAAATGGGTTCACATAATGCTGTGAAGAAGGAAGAAGCGATCCAGCTCCTGGTACATAATGGATAAAACCAGTGATTTATTTATTCCATCATAAAATGTCCCCCCCCAAAAAAAAAAAATTTTTTTCACTTTTGTTTTAATGTAGTCAACACCCAAGATAGGAAAAATGGGGGGAACATGGAAGGAAAAAAAACAAGGGAATACTATCACCAGACGCGTTTCGAACAGAGCATGTTCTTAGACTTGGTGTGAATAAAAACATGCTCTGTACAAAACGCATCTGGTGATAGTATTCCCTTGTTTTTTTCCTTCCATGTTCCTCCAATTTTTTCCTGTCATGGATGTTGAGTAGACAGAAAAAAAGAAAAAAACAATATTTGGGGGCATATTTTATTTTATGATGGGATAAATAAATCACTGGTTCGGGAGCTGGATCGTTTCTTCTTCAGCGCTGATCACGGACTCCTGGACCTGATTTCTGAAATCTTATAGCTTTTGCTGGTACTGTAAAAAGCAGCTATTAATTTGCTTTGGTGCAAAAGCGCAATGTGTGAACATAGCCTTACACTGTAACATAAGTCCAGTCTAATGTAGACCTCCTAGTAAGGTTTATGTTGGGGAAATTCCACTAACTTCTACATAAAAAGTTCCATAACTCATTAATCCAGTGATGCTGATCTGGAGGTCTACATCAGTCTGTAGTTACTTGTTGTGCATTGACAATGTCTGTTCATGCAAGTGACCACTGCAGCTAATCTTTTGCTTCTGCAGTCTTGTGCGGTGCATGCACTGCTTAGACCAGGGCAGACCAGTGACTTTTTAATTTTTTTTTATTACAAATGTTGTTGATGGGGAACCTTATAAAATGTTCAGACAAATAACATCATATGTGAACTTGTGGCTTCATGGTAGAGACATTAAATAGATCTATTGATTTATGAAGATTAATACACTTTTTTTTGTAGATGATAATCCCTGTAGTAGCTATAGGCCAACTGATCTGATTTTCATGAGTTATCCTTGTCCAAACACGACTGTCCATATTCCCTGCTGCCATTGTGCCTCCTCCTGATGCCACAGTGCCGGCCAGAGCCAATGTGGTCTACAAATGGTGCAGAACCTCACCCATATTCTGAATGACTTCTCATGCATGATGTTGTTTATTCTCTATACAGATATTTTTAGTGTCACCCTGTGCCACTCGGCATTTTTATATAATCCTCATACTCCAATTGTTCTCTAACAGATGCCTCAGGAGGAAATTAGACTTCCTTCCCTGTTGTGTTGGAGTCTTCTACCAAAAAAGAAGAAGAAAAATAAAACAAATTAATGTTTTTGTTTGTTGTTTTTAAAACCTTTTTTTTTTTTTTTTTAAATTCTTTTTATTATGCAGCCCCTTATGTATTCTTTACCCTTACGGTATAGCTTTACATTACAGTTTCCTGCCACTTTTCCTACCACTTGGACTGTGAGGTCTGTCAAGCAATGTAAACTTCAAGTCCATGTTCCAACCTTCGCGATTTTTCTCTTACGATAAAACACGGATCGTTGTACGTCAGTGTTTTAGATGAGATTTTCATCAGTGTTTGGCCATTGTGTCAGTATTTACCATCAGCGATTTGGCTCCTGCTATTTAGTCCATTGAGAATGACACGGATTACACACTGATCCCATCTATGTACTTTCTGTGATTTTCACGGACCATGGACTTTTATGAGTAATTTTGATCAAAAATGGACATCTCCCTAATTTTTTGCTAACCACATGGACCACAAAAAATACAGATATGTGAACAGCCCCATAGACTATGAATCAGCATGTGTTCTATCCGTGAAAACCACATAGAGACCACCTACATGACCCACAGACGTCTGAATGAGGCTCAAGGGTTATAATTAGTGATGAGCGAATATACTTGTTACTCGAGATTTCTCGAGCAAGCTCGGGTGTCCTCTGAGTATTTTTTAGTGCTCGGAGATTTAGTGTTTCTTGACGCAGCTGCATGATTTACATCTGTTAGCCTGCATAAATACATGTGGGGGTTGCCTGGTTCCTAGGGAATCCCCACATGTAATCAAGCAGGCTAGTAGCTGTAAATCATTCAGCTGCGGCAAGAAAAACTAAATCTCCGAGCACTAAAAAATACTTGGAGGACCCCCGAGCATGCTCGGGAAATCTCGAGTAACGAGTATATTCGCTCATCACTAGTTATAATTCGAGTTAAATAACCAATTATTGACTTCCCCTCTCCAAAAAAAAACTCATAAAGCATCAGCATCCTGAGAGTGGCCCAGATAAACTGTGGCAGCAGAGTTCCCCCTTATACATCTTCCACAGTTTTATTTCCTGTAAATAGATCCAAAACCATGTTGTTGTTTTTATTTCAGGACATGTGTATAGCGAGTGGAGCTTCACTTTGGCAAAACAGAGTACAAGAGCTTCAAAATTTTCTAGTAGCAGTCCTGTGATTTATTTTTATTTATCCTGTCATTCATTACTCCCCTAATATATTGTAAAAAGAATTACAGTACCTTATTTAGTTTAGTAATGTTATTTACTTAGTTGTTGCTTTCTAGATTTCAGGTATACTTCTTATTAGTTAAGTCATATGATTTTATTTTGTCCCCAGGAAATTACATAACATTATTTTCTTTGAATGAGGTTATCATCTCTGTCACCAGAACTTCATGTATGATACATTCTTCACAAGAGGAAAACAGAAGCTTCTATCACAGTAACTGATGATGGCTGCACAGCTCCTGTTACAAACTTCTAGTGTAGGCGAAGACAGTTCAGCCTCCTGACTGTGTACTTAGATCATATTAGTATAATTAGGAGAATATAGAGAATAATTACAGTGTTATGAGAGCAGAGATGATGCTGTCTCTATCTGGCCATGTGATGCTGTACACATGTATCATGGAATTAATATCACAGCTCAGAAAAAAAACTAAGTCTGAAATTTGGGAAAGAAGTTGGAGGCTAAAAAAAAAAAAAAAGAGACAGGCTCTGGTATATTTTTTCTGAAGTTTTTACAGCCAAAGTGAGAATTGATTTATGAAAAAAAGAAAGTACGGAAAGAGAAATTTTTGATGAGACAAAAAATGCATGGGAAAACTGAACCATAATCTGTGCTGTTTGAATAAGGCCTAAACTAGGTGAATTCCTTATGAATAAAAAAAATGAGCGGAATGTTGATTTATTGCAATACTTTCATAGAAAACAGAAAAAAATATCTGCCCCCCTCCATCAGATGTTCTTTTTAATGAGTACAGATACATTCTGAGAAATGTTTCACTTGCCAAGATAAACAAGTGTTCTGGATTAGATATTCACTTACCTTCAAGTCTAAACATGCACTTAACCCTATTTAATGTGCCTTCTTCTTGCTTAATATTAGGTATTTTTATATTCCATACCTCCTAATAAGTTTGTGGCCATATATGTTATTTTTCTTTCTAAGTTTGCTAACTTTACAAACTTTAAAGCAGAAAGGACATGGCTGCTGTCCAAGATTGCTTTGGGTGACAACAAACCTTCCTGGCTTGATGTATTATTCTGTTGTTATTGAGACACTTCCTAGCTGTTATTTGTTTCCTGTAAATGATATAAAGTTGTTGTTAGCCAATTCTCTCTGCCCTCCTTCTTATGGGCTGAAGTTTACGCGCTGCCTGTGACGCGCATGCAGCTGCGCAGTTCAGTCTGCAGCCTCTCCTGGGCCTCATCCTCTCCCGGCATCTGTCACAGCTTGTGTCTAACCTGCTCATAGATTGGAATAAAGAATATAAATATATATTCTGATCGATGCATGTGATGCCTGGACGAGGTGTAATGTAATGTAGAGATACTCGCACTGAGCTGTCCATGCTCTGTTGGGTGCCAAAAGTAAAGAGATATTCCTCTATATGTTTGGTAGAGGGCTGCATACCTTTATGATGACTATGTATTAATTATAGTACTTTAACTATGCTTTTTGGGAGCTTTGGTCCTTTTTTTTTTTACTCTGCACAAAATCTGTTTTATATTTTTCCCCATTGAACGCGATGGAGAAAATCCTCTATCGACATATCTATACAGCGTTATCATATATATGGGCACCTTTGTATATTGTAATTATTTTGTGCAATATAATTAATATTTTCTGTAATTTACTATATTGTAAATATATTAGAATTACAGAAATTATTTTTTCCAGTTGTTGTCGTATTTTACTAGGACACAGAAATGAATGGATCCAATGAAACATTGATTTAAAAAAGCATTTAAATTGCAGCAATGTGATACAGCTTCACTGTACCTTTTACCTACTGAGTGTTACCGTAATTGCTGGATTCTCACATATCCTTTGTTGCTTTTGCAGTAATCCTATATTTATTCTGTATTCTGACTGCAGATCGTCTGTATTGATGGTTCGAGTAATCTCTTATCAGCTTATGTGCCTCTTATAACTCCTGTGATATAGACATGAGATGTTAAATGTAACATGTCCTGCAGACTGGAAGCAGAATCCATGGCCCCTTCACGCCGCAATCCATTTTCATTTTTTTACGTTTCTGTTTTTTGCTCCCCTTCTTCCCAGAGCCATTACTTTTTTATTTTTCCATCAATATGGCCATGTGAGGGCTTGTTATTTGTGGGACAAGTTGTACTTTTGAATGACATCATTGGTTTTAACATATCATGTACTGGAAAATGAAAAAAAAATTCCAACTGCGGTGAAATTGCAAAAAAAGTGGAATTCCACAGTTGTTTTTTGTTTTGCTTTTTTACTATATTCACCAAATGCTAAAACTGAACATCTATTATGATTCTCCAGGTCATTACGAGTTCGTTGATACCAAACATGTCAAGGTTCTTTTTTATTTAAGTGGTGAAAAAAAATCCAAAGTTTAAAAAAAAAAAAAAAAAAAAATGCATCATTTTCCGAGACCCGTAGCGTCTCCATTTTTCGTGATTTTGGGTTGGGTGAGAGCTTATTTTTTGCGGGCCGAGCTGGCGTTTTTCATTATACCATTTTGGTGCAGATATGTTCTTTTGATTGCCCATTACTGCATTTTAGTGAAATGTTGCGGCGACCAAAAAAACATAATTCTGGCGTTTTTACTTTTTTATTTCGCTACGACGTTTACCGATCAGATAACTGTTGATATATCTTAATAGATGGGGCGATTCTGAAAGCGCTGATACCAAATATATGTATTTTTAAAAGATGTTTCAATTGTTTTATTTTGAATGGGGTGAATGGGGGGTGATTTGAACTTTTATTTTTTTTATTTATTTTTAAAAGCATTTTTTTTTACTTTTCACTTGCTTCAATAGTCTCCATGGGAAACTAGAAGATGCAATGTTCTGATCGCCTCTGCTACACACAGGCGATGATCAGAACGTCTGTGTGTAGCAGAAATGCTCACTTGCTCAGAGGTCGGTGCTCACAGCAATCCAGCAATAACTACCACAGGAGTCTGCTGCAGACCCCGGGTTGTCATGCCAACCCATCGGCGCTGACACAATACATGCTGCTGTCACATATTGACAGCGCCATTTAACAGGTTAACAGCCGCGGGTGGATTGCGATTCCACCCGTGTCTGTTAGGGGCACATGTCAGCTGTTCAAAACAGCTGACATGTGCTGGGAAAGATGTGGGCTCAGCGCTGGAGCCCACATCAAAGGTAGGGACACGACATGCGCAGTTCATGTATGGCCCATGTCGTGAAGGGGTTAAATAAGTTGTCCACTACTTGGACAACTTCTTGTCATACCCCTTGCTTGAGCCCGATAAAAAAAAATGAAAGCTTATACTCACCTCCATGCTGTCGCTGTTCCTGTGGTGTGTGCACTCACTCTCCCTGGGGCTCTCGTGCGGTGTTGTGACACGTGACCCCGTCGCCCAATCAGTGCTGGCGTCACTGTCCCCGCCTCCTGTTGAATTGAACATGAAGAGTTAGTAAAAGACCAGCTGCAGCACAGACTTCCTCTTCCTGTTCGATTTGTCTGTAGGCGGGGACAGTGACGCCAGTGCTGATTGGGCGGCGGGGTCACGTGTCACAACACCGCACGAGAGCCCCGAGGAGAGTGAGTGCTAACACCGTGGCAACAGCGCCAGCACGGGAAGTGAGTGTAGGCTTTATTATTTTATGGAGGCGAAACATTTTGATCAAGAAGGGGTTGTCCTAGTAGTGTACAACCCCTTTAAGGGAGTCGCCAAGTTTGATTTCACTATTTTACTTATGAAAAACTGCGCTCTCCCATACAACAAGCAGAGGCAACTTTGCCTCTGCAGCACTGAGGCTTGCCGAATCCAGCAATCAGGCCAGCTTCACAGCAGTGCTTACAAATTCTCTAAAAAAGAGCTTGTAGGCGCTGCATTCCTTGCCTAGGAGATCGTCCATCTTTGATAGCACCAGTCAGCAGCAAAATTGGTTCAGACATGAAAACAGTTCAACTTAACTAATTTTGGGGTGCTGGAAAAGAAAATGATTCTTAAATTTTGAAATTGGCTCTAGTTTTTATGATACAGGGGTGCGTTCATATTCCTCACAGGCTTTGATACAACACTAGGCAAGGAATAATCATCATCCTTGCGTCATCAGTTTTGCACCATCCAACTGACTAATGGATTGCTTCATCAAAATTGCATCATCTCTAAATGTCTAATGAATTGAGTCATCAGTATTTCATCATTTCTAAATGACCAGTGATGGATGTCAAAGAAAGAAAGATGATGCAATCCTAATTAAACTTGTATCACACAACTCTATAAAAGGCGCATGTTCTCCCTCTATCAGTCAATTTCAGTGGTCGACCTTGGACTTGCATTAATAAAGCAGAAAATTTCTGCTATATCTGTGGTGAGGTGACTTTTGAGTCACAAAAGCGAAACAGTGGAATCTGCTAGCAGGTGATGTTCGGATTTCTTTGCTCCGGGACCTTCAAAAACATCTTGTCCAATTCTTCAGGGAAGGCAATTTTGTTGCATGCAACAACGTCTATGGTTTAATGGAATCTCTCCATCTGGATTATAATCCAGATGAGTGGAGGCTGTTTATCGATTCTTGAAAACAGAGTCTCAAAGCTGTGTTAGGGTATGTTTCCACGGTCAGGAAACGCTGCGAGTTTGACGCTGAGCAGCGCTGCAGCATCAAACACGCAGCGTCCAGATGTTCCAGTATAGTGGAGGGGATTTGATGAAATCCCGTCTCCACTATGCGTGGAAACCCGCACGCGGCGGCCCTGCGACTACGGACATGCTGCGCGTCTTTTCAGATCGCAGCATGCCCGTACACCTTGCGGGGACGCAGCGTCCCCGCAAGGCATAACACAGGGCCCTATGGGAGGGAGCGATCATCCCGGATGTGAAGAGTTAACACATCCGGCATCATCGCGTCCCAGAAAGGGGGCGGGGCTTAGCGCCGAGCGGCTTCGCCGCTGCGGCGATACCGCCGGCCATCCTGATCGTGGAAACATACCCTTACTGCACATTGGTAACACGCTGCCATCAGGTCCAATCGGTTATGCGGTCCACATGGAAGAGACCTATGACAACATGAAACAGGTTTTGAGGCGCATAAACTATGACCAACATCTATGGTACCTCTGTGTTGACTTAAATGTTGTTGCCCTCGTGCTTGCTCTCCAGGGTGGTTACACAAAGTACTGTTGTTTCCTATGTGAATGGGACAGTCGAGCAAGGCAAGAACACTACAAGAAAAGAGACTGGCCCCTCAGAAATGCACTGCAGCCAGGGACTAAAATGTTCTTCACCCAGGACTTGTCGAACCACAGAAAATTCTGTTACCTCCATTGCATATCAAGTTGGGTCTCATGAAAAACTTCCTAAATCCGACGGACAAAAATGCAGAAGCATTCAAGTATCTCATTTGTAAATTTCCAAGGTTGAGTGAAGCAAAGATAAAGGAAGGAGTCTTCTTCGTTGGTCCTCAGATTCGTGTGCTTCTGGAAGATGAGGAGTTTCACCGTTTACTGCGTGGCAAGGAAAAGGCTGCACGGGTAGCATTCCAGTTGGTGGTAAGAAATTTCCTTGGAAACACCAAGTCACGCAACTATAAAAAGCTGGTGGAAAATCTTCAGACGTATCATAATCTTGGCTGCAACATGACATTAAAGATTCATCTCTTGCATTCGCATCTAGACTTCTTTGCACCAAACTGAGGAGCAGTGAGTGACGAGCATGGTGAGCTATTTCACCAGGAAATTGGGGCTATGGAAAAAAGATATCAGGGTAATTGGAACCCTTCGATGCTTGCAGACTACTGTTGGACAATCACCAGATATAATCCAATGCTTAAATACAAGAGACAAGTAAAAAGGAGCCGAGTGTCCAGTGACTAAGGACATATTTTGTACTGTGCTGTGCAATAACGTATATTAATAGCTAAAATTAAAATTGTTCAAAGTGCTTAGTCATGTGAACGAATTAACTATATAGTAGGTTTAAATGCACTTGAGATTCTTCTGAATACAGCTAATAAAATTTGCTTGACAATACATGTGCAGTTTTATATTTGTAGAAGTAATAACGACATGTTATAATTATTTATCAATTTACGTAACAGTAAAACACAAACTCTTCGATTTCTTGGAAACTAGAGCCAAATAACAGTTTTCCTTGTCATATTTGAATTCAGCACATCAAAATCATTAAGAAATGGCTAATTTAATTTGTGAACCAGACAACTTTTGAAATGTTGTTGCCTGGTGTAATCTACAGAGGTGGACGACAATCTAGGCAATGAGTAATATACGATAAAAGTAAATTGCAAAGTTGCTTGTTTTGACAATTACTTTGCAATTAAAAAATTTACAATGATAACAAATGACAATAACTCTTTACGTAAGCTTAGTGTACCAAAAGTGCGTCCCAGATAATCTGCACCAGTAGCGTGCTAGATAGACTATAACAACAGAGAAACAGTGCCAGACTTCCAGAATGTTCAAATTATATAGGGCTTCCAGTATACATAACCCTGATGAAACAAATTATGGGAATTTCCATGATACCAGCTCAGCTATGCTATTAGCGGCGTGCCTGTCAGCACAGTGTTACAAGCAGCAAAATTCGAAAGGCATTGACTCTATAGATAGCAGCACCACGGCAAGCATAATAGAAAGATTAATATACCTCACATATGTATCATCTGTTTTGTTTTTTTTCATCTGAATTTGTTGGATATCTTCTTCCTAAAATATTGTATTCTGATACAGACGAATGCATGTCAACACTTCCAATTAGGGTCCTAAGCTTTGTCCTAATTATAAACGGATTTCATTGCATTTAGTAAGAACATGATGTTAAAAAGGGGGAAATCCATTTTATCCATTTCACTGCAGGAGGATTCACATTTTTTTTTACTCAGGTTTTAAGCTATGTGGCCACGTTGCGTTTAAGCATTTTCGCCGCAATTTTCCGCTGCAGAAACGGTTAAGAAATGCTAACAAAACGCATCCCATTATTTTAAATTGCACTCTGAAATTAGTGTGCCCATGCTGCGTATTTTTCCGCAGCGGAAACGCATCGTGGAAAAAAAACCAGCATGTTCATTAATTTTGCGGAATCGCAGCGATTCCGCCGCAATAGAATTCTATTGGAATGCATGAAAAACGCAATAAAAATGCAGAAAAAAACGCGAGCAGATTTCCTGGCAAGGGTGTGCACTTTTCATGAGGAAAATTCTGCTTATATTCTGCAACGTGGGCACATAGCCTTACGCTTTTCACTAAACCTGAATTACAAATAACAAAAATCATACCCATACACCAATCCTCTTATACGTAAATAGTAAATTAAAAAAATAATACCCAGTATACTAGATTTATATGTAATTTTGCAACAAAGTTTTACCAGCCGTCTAAAAAATTGACCTAAGTAGTGCCTAAAAATAAAAGTTCTGGATGTGCATCATTTAGGCATTTTTACACTTTCATCTATGTTTACATATACAGATCATCAGATAATTGCCATGAGGGCATTGCTGCCCTGTATGGAAAACACGAAGGAGCCGGGGGATACGGATATCCCCCCACCGTCATCAATCTGTGACGAAGCTTACACAGTCGCAGCTCTCTGGTGCCTCCCTTACCCTCAGGTCAGTCAGGGAACTGCACCTAGGATAAGTTGTCGCTGGAGAGGCTGCCCTGTTACATACTGGTTATCGAGGCACTCTCCAGTGAGGGCGGTATATATATCACCAGTTCCAGGGTGGGAATATACAGTATATATAAACCTCTGGTCCATCACTGCCAGGATCCTTCAATAACACCAGAACAGTATGCTGCCACCAGTTCCTCGTTAGATATAAACCCGATCTGTTAACAAGCTTATATCGGGTCAGAAACCAACCCCAGGTAGCGTATAAGTACTAGCCGGACTCAGGGACATGGGAAATTGGGTTTCGAGATAAAAGAGAAGCCCACAATTAATTGATATTTTAATTGCCGAAAGGTGCACTAGGTAAAACAAATATATACAGAATAATATACAGGTATTGTAGCCAGAAGTACAGATAATGGTAGGTAACAGATATGGGATTGCAGTTAGCTGTATGTGTCACATTACCGTTCCTTATAGCTTGTGGATGAAGGGAAGCTCTCGTATCCACAGGCACCTTTGTAGTTTTTGGTCCATCTCCACGCGTGACGTGACTCGGCTTCCTTGGCAGAACAGTGACAGAGGTTAAATGTGTTTAGCTAGCTTTTAACCCCTGGCTCGCCCCCTCCCATATTCGCCACCGATATGACGAGTCCAAACTTGGGTCGGCTAAGTGGTTCTGGAGAGTCAGTCTCGATAGCTCGGTATCCGGGACAGCTAAAGAAAGGTAAGATGCAGGGGTGTGTGCGGAAGGCTCCCAGGGTTCTGGTGGTATATTGGACTTAACCTTAGATGCACACGGTACTCTCATAATTCATCTCTAGATGTCGGTGACGCTTGGTCTAGAGCTTTCCCTTGATTGCCGATTGACGTTGGCCGCCTTGCACAAAAGACAGCAGGGGTCCCAGCTCTGCTCCTCCTCACATTTATTATCACGTGGCGTCCAAGATGCAGGTTCAGTTAAAACCTAATGCCGTGCGGTACCACACAACAATTGTTAAAAGCCGCCAGTCAATCAGAGGCTGACAGTTCACGTCAGCGCCCACGGCGTCGGCGTATAATGTCATTCTCATTTGCCGGCAAGTACGCGCTTGAAACAGCTGGAGGGGACATAGCCGCTGGACCGTGGCCAGGTAAGGAGAAAGTGATTTGAAAGTGGCAAGCCGCAATATGTTTGGGTGGCAGGATGGAGACACATGGAACATGTGTCTCCATTCTTCCCCATGATCCTGTACCATGTGATATGGTGCAGGATCATGGAGCAGGATGGAGACACATGGTGAAGGAACATGGGGCAGGATGGAGACAGATGGGGCAGGATGGAGACATTTGGGACAGGAACATGGGGCAGGATGGAGACATATGGGGCAGGAACATGGGGACAGATGGAGACAGATGGGGCAGGATGGGGACAGATGGGGCAGGATGGAGACAGATGCTTCAGGAACATGGTGCAGAATGGAGACAGATGGGGCAGGATGGAGACACTTGGTGCAGGATCATGCGGCAGGTTGGAGATACATGGGGCAGGATCATGTGGCAGGATAGAGACAGATGGGGCAGAAACATGGGGCAGGATGGAGAATGATGGGGCAGGAACATGGGGCAAGGATGGAGACAAATGTGGCAGGATGGAGACAGATGTGGCAGGATGGAGACAGATGGGGCAGGATCATGAGGGAGGATGGAGACAGATGGGGCAGGTTGGAGACACATGGGGCAGGATTGTGACAAATGGGGCAGGAACATGGGGAGGATGGAGACAGATGGGGTCAAGAACATGGGACAGGATGGAGACAGATGGGGCAGGATGGAGACACAGTGCAGGATCATGGGGCAGGATTGAGACACATGGTGCAGGATCATGGGGCAGGATGGATACGATGGGGACACATGGGGCAGGATAATGGGACACATGGGGCAGAATCATGGGACACATGGGACAGGATCATGGGACAGATGGGGCAGGATCATGGAACATCACATGGGGGCAGAATAGAGACACATGAGGGATGGGAGAACATATGGGGCCAGGATGGGAAAACATGGCTGGAGCCAGGAATGAGACACAAGGGGGCCAGGATGGGGGATATTATTACTGTAGGGGCTAATTAAGGGATATTATTACTGCAGTGATGTATTTTATTTTTGTCGATACTGTTTTCAATGGGGGGGCCTGTTACTGTGCAGAGCAACAATGTGTTGCCTTTTTTTCTACATCTGGTGTAGTGTAGAAGTTGGGAAAAATTAAGTAATGTGCTCTGCAAGTGGTGCTCTGTTTAACTGTGCTTTTTTCCTGTAAAGAGAAGTCCTGGCTTTAAGAAGTGATGGCAATCTATGCTAGATGAAGATGAAAAGCGAAGATGAAGGACTTCAACTAGAGACGTCACAGGTGAGTCAGTGTATTACATGTACACACACTATACACTGTATATTATATACAGAGCGCTTGTGTATAATGTCACCTATGATCCCTGTATTAACTGTACACTAACACTATATACAGATCTCCTGTGTATAACGTCACTGGTGATCACTATTATCTGTACACTGACACTGTATACAGAACTCCTGTGTATAATGTGTTCGGTGATCACTGTATTATCTGTACACCATATACAGAGCTCCTGTGTATAGTGCCACTGGTGAGCACTGTATTACCTGTACACTTACACTATTTACAGAGTTACTGTGTATAATGTCACCAGTGATCACTATATTACCTGTACACTGACACTGTATACAAAGCTCCTGTGTATAATGTCACCGGTGATTACTATATTATCTGTATACTATATACCAAGATCCTGTGTATGTCACTGGTGATCACTGTATTATCTGTACACTGACACTATATACAGATCTCCTGTGTATAATGTCACCAGTGATCCCTGTATTACCTGTACACTGAAACTGTATACTAAGTGCAGATCTCCTGTGTATTTGGCACTTGTGATGATATTAGTATTGTGTTGTTTTTTTTTATTAATGATCAGTATTGTAGTATTCAGTCACTGTGGTGGTAATATGTGGTCCGACCATGGTGTGGCAGTATTTATTCCTTGTATGTGGTATTATTCGGTCACTACATGGTGGTAATATATGGACTGGTCATGGTGTGGTGGTATTTGTCCATTGTATGTGATATTATTGGTAATTTTAAAAATTGAAAAATAAATAAAAATATGCCTAAAGAGTATTGGATATTTTAACAAATGTTTCATAATTACAGTAGAGTAGGGTCTGGCCAAAAGAGTGTACCTTGTAGTGGTAGCGGATTAAAAAAATCTTTTAGTAAAAACAAAAGCTGCTTACTATGTATGTCATATGGTAATGGGAACTGTTAATGTGTGATTGGTGAGGACGTGGTGCAGAAGTGGCGTTTTTCCAAGAGTGATGGGACTGTGGAAGGTTTGAGGGCTGGAGGCGAGGCTAAGGTGGAGCCTGGCGGAGTCTCTCAAGGGGGCACCAAAAAATTTGCCAGTATGGGACTCTGAAATTCCTGGTGGCAGCCATCCTGCCGAGGAGATCAAAAATATTTGTGATCCAGATGCCAGCAAACTTTTCAGTCAGACAGGTCATAAATGGTCAGATTAGGTGGTGGGGTCATTACATACATTACTGGTAAAAAATTTTATTAGAAAAGAACAGATATTCTAAATGTATCAATTAGAGATCACCGGTCTTCTCTGGTAGATAAGTGGGGTGATAACATGAAGAAATTATTCTGTATAATATATGCTATCTTCTTTCTTTCCGACTACCGATTTAATAGGAGAAATCAAGAACTCTAAATGTAACAATTAGAAATCACAAGTCTTATACGATTGGTAAAGGGGTGATAACATGAAGAAAAGTTCATGTATAATGGTTTCTTGCTCTCCCAATACCAGTTTAGTAGAAAAAATCAGATACATCAAATGTAATAATTATAGTTCAGTAGTCTTCTACTATTGGTAAGGGGAGGTGATAGCATGAAGAAAAGTTCCTGTATAACACATGTTATCTTCTGGCTTTCCCACTACGGATTAGGTAGAAGATAACAAAATACTATAAATGTAACAATTAGAGACCGCATGTATTCTCTGACAAGTAAGGTGGTGGTGGTGGGGGGATAGTGATATTATGAAGAAAGGTTCCTGTTTAATGTATGTTATCTTCTTGCTTTCCCACCAATGATTAATTAGAAGAAAGCAGATGCTCTAAATCTAGTAATTAGGAATCACAAGTCTTCCACGATTGGTAAAGGTGGTGATAACATGAAGCAAAGGTCTTGTATAATATATAATGTCATCTCCTTGCTTTCCCACAACTGATTTAGTAGAAGAGGACAAATACTCTAAATGTAACAATAGATCACAAGTCTTGTCCGATTGGTAAGGGTTGATAACATGAAGAAAGGTTCCTGTATAATGTATGTTCTCATCGTCTTCTCTCACTACAGATTAAGTAGAAGAAAACAGTCTAAATGAAACAATTATAGATCAAAAGTCTTCTCAGATTGGTAAAGTCAGTGATAACATTATATATAAACTTTTCTTCATGTTATCTCCTTGCTCTTCCACTATAGATTTAGTAGAAGAAAACAGATACTGTAAATGTAACAGATCGCGTTTTCTCCCATTGGTATGAGGGGTGATAGCATAAGAAAAGTTCCTGTGTCATGTATGTTATCTTCTTGTTCTTCCATTACCAATTTAATAGAAAACATAACCATTAGAGATCACAGGTCTTCTCTGATTCATAAGGGGTTCATAACATTGTATATCATACAGGAACTTTTCGTCATGTTATCACCCCCTAATGGTTTTCTTATACTAAATCGGTAGTGGCAAAGCAAGGAGATGACATTGTATATCATACAGGAACTTTTCACCATGTTATCTCCTTGCTCTGCCACTATAAATACCATAGTCCATTTTCTGCCTGTGGGCTGCTAATTTTGTTCCATGCTTGAGTTCACTCATTATTAGCTACGATAATTATTATTTTTGTCAACAATTAAGTAAAACAACGTATTAAATGCATTTAGATAGGAGATCAAACGGTTGTCGGGGATATGTCAATGCACAATTATATCTTTCTGTAATCTAAGTCACATCTTCACTTGCTGCAGACTGTGAAATACTTTCAATTGGTGAAATTTCAAGGGTGAGAAATTCTCTTCAGAAATGGAAATCATTAACTATACAAGATCTGAACCCTAATTATGAACTACTACCAGGAACATCCGGCGTCGGTTTTAATTTCCCATTATCCCAATTGTAATATTGCATTTGGATAAATCTTGATACTTGCGTGGAATTGTTTTAAAGGTCATAATGAACCTTCTGCTTAATGAGTCCATTAGATGCGGCAATCAATAACAAGCATCTGACTATTATGTTTATTGATGAGCTGATTGCCTGGAGACAGTCTTCAGAGAGAACGCAAATCCATTTTGATACTGGAAAATTGGCTTTTGATGGCCACAGCAGACTGGATTTTAGTCAACTAAGATATATCCTGCAATATTGCGAAAGTCATTAGGGACTTCCGTGGCTCAGACAGTGCTTACAAGAATCTCGCTCACATTAAGGATCGTCTGCAATTCTTGGCAAAGATCACACAGTGACTGTTGTTCGCTGAGGTCATTTTTAGACTCTTGTCAAGTTTTAGCAGCTGAGGTCATATCATTTCTGTTTTATGTAAGCAATCTATAACTGGTATTTGGAAAGAGAAGCAAAGCCTGCAATGAATACCAAAACCTCGAAAGCGGTGGTCAGCAGTGAAAGTGGTCGTCTTCTCTTATGACAACCTGTCTCCATCGACTTGAATAAACACCATGGCCCTTGGGTGGTCCTCGCTATGCCTCCTCTTCTTTCATCTGCACTGTATGTGCAACAAGAATATTGCCAGTGATTATATTTGCGTTACAGTTTGGAGCTTTTTGTGTGCGTTTTTCTGTAAAAATGACTTTGATTTATTTGTTTGTCATTTTTGCCAATGAAAGCCGAAAAATAGAACCAGACTACATAATCTATTAACCCTTTTAGGCCATTTTTCCATATTTCTGACCCATCAGTATAATTTTTTGGTGCATAGACCAATAGTAACTGGTATAAAAACGGCCTTAGTTGGCATCCGTTTTTTTTTATTTTTACCAGTCATTGCAAAATTGGTGGGCCTGATCAAAAAAAGTATTACATAGCATATTCTGATCCGACGGTTCAACCCAACAACCGATGCTCTGGATCCAATAATAAACTATGGGAACAGTTCTTGTATCAGTTTATCTTTGGCAATTCATTGCCAAGTTGGAGAGGGGAGAAAATGGATCACCGGATATCTGGAAATCCGACCTTAATGCCAGGAAAATTTGGATATTGTACGTGTTAAATAGCCAGAAATTTTTTGTTGTTATTGTTTTTTTGCCTTTTACAATCAAACATCTAACGGCCATGATGTTTTTTATTTTTTCCATCAACATCGCCGTGAAATCTCTTTTTTTTTTTTCTGTTGTGTTTTAAGCACCATTTTGCCATACACATAGGTAACCATTTACGATAATTTTTAGCAAATTGTATCATGGGTTGAATGAAGAAGAAAAGTAATTGCATGTTTTTTACTACATTTACTCATCACTGTAAAAAATGTTCTTACTCTAGTGTACAGGTTGTTGTGATATTGGGGATATTAAAAGAAGCCTATCATCAGGTTTTCCCCATATGAGGTACGGCCTCCACCATTACGGCTTGTTTTACAGCATACCGGAATACTAAAAAAAAGTCCCCCCAGTCCGTGTAGATCCCAAAAAGAGAGACTTTATCATACTCACAGACGGTGCGGTACGTTCCGATGGGCATGTAGTCATGATCTGGCGCGCCCTCTCTTCTTGCAGTTGCTGTCCTCCTTGCTTCATGTGGATGACGCGTCCTACGTCATCCACGCTGTTTCCCCCATTGTGCTCTGCTCATAGCTAAGTACTGTAGTGGCGTATGCGCCAGGAAAGGCCAAATAGTGCTGATGATCCCTAGGTACAGCAGGAGCCTGTGTACTACAGTACTTTGTTCTGCCCTCGGCAGTGTAGAGAGAAGTACGCCTGAGCAGGAGCATAATGGGGGACATTGCGTAGATGACGTAGGACGCGTCCTCCACATTAGGCAGGGCAGGAGGCTGGTGCTTGAAGGGAAGGAGGAGGCGCCGAATCAAGACCAGAGATTCCCGTCGAACAACACCATATGTGAGTGTAATAACAGGTATTTTTTAGGATCTGAAGAGGGAATTGGGGACTTTTTACAGTAATAATATTAATAATCTTTATTTTTATATAGCACTAAAATATTCCGCAGCGCTTTACAGTTTTGCACACATTATCATCATTCTAGTATGCTGGAAAATAGGCCTTAATGGTGATGGCCGTAGTTTATATGGGGAAAACCTGGTTATAGGTTCCTCTTTAAATGTCTGGTATTTATGGTTTTGAATATTAAAAATTTGTTTTATTGCATTCGTTTGCACCAATTTTTTTGTATCGTTTTGTATTTTTTTGTATCCCACCTTCCCACACAGGGCCGCCATCAGGGCATTACTGCCCGATGAGCAGAGGGGGCCCGCAATGAGCCCCCTCTGTTCTGCTCATAGGGCCCCAGCGGCAGGATTCTGCTGGCTCAGCACCTTCCCCATACGTCCTCAGACGCATGGGCAGTTAAAATTTGTTTCTGTGCTCCCGCACAGCAACAGTTAACAGCCTCCGGCCAATCACAGGCTGGCAGCTGACATCAGCGGGCATGTCGCCGGCACATGACATCACTGTCATACGCCAACACGACGCTGCCCGCCTCAGATGCATCGACCGGAGGACATTGCTGGAGCTCGACCAGGTGAGGAGAACCTTTTTTTTTTTATTAAGCCGCGGTATGGGGTGTGTGTGGTGAAATATGTCTAGGGTTATATGTGTGACTAGTGATAATGTAACATCTGTCCTGAAGGCAAGTCGCACCTAGGTGTTAATAGGTACTTCCTTGGGTCTAGTAGAATTGTGTCTCCATATCTCACCAGGAGGTCTAGCTAGGGCCAAGAAGAAAGGTAACATTTGGCACCTCCTAGGTCTTGGAGGGGAGATGTTAATTGCGGCCGGAGGGCATCTATTCCTGAGAACCTTTTCACAAGTGTCTCAAGAGAAAATAATATATTCATTAGTAGCGCGGCCGTGGCCAATCAAAAGCCAGCAATTATGATATTAACCTGAGAGGCCGGTCTAGAAACCTGACCTCCAGACCAAAGTTATAAATTTAGGCTGCAGACAGAGAATTGTGTTCACATGATGGGGGCAGCCTGAGAAGCTGGTGTGATCCAATCTACATTCGTCCTACCCTCAGGGAGCAGAAAGCAACTACCAGTTAGATAATTTCTGTAAGTTTCTCCTCTTTATTTGTTATACTGTTTTGCATAAGTTGTATGTCTTTTTATTGTCATATTTTTATACCTTTTTCTTATTGTAAGCATTGAACCTTTTGTTATTAAAGTATAAAACTTTAACAAGTTGAACCTTGAATGTTCTAAAAGAATCCATAGCCTAAGGTGTGTGAGCCTTATGAGTGATAGACATTATTAGTATTATTAGTTCCGGGACTCATCGCCCGTGTATTCGATGAGTGGTGGCAGCGTGTATGAGCGGGTGTGTGGCCTGGGTCGGTGTGTGATTTATGCTCCCATTACAGCATAGGACAGAGGTTGAATGCTGGACTGAGAGTGGGGAGATAGATTAACCCTTGCAGGCACAACCCCAAGTCACGTGTGAGAGCAGACACGTGACGAATAAGTGACACCACGGAGAAAGGATCCGTGACAATTGGTGGCAAGCGGTGGGATAGAATTATTTCTATTAGAGCATTAGTGCATAGTTTAAGCAATTATTCCCTGTACTAAAGAATTGGTATCCTTGCGAGGAGTGCACCAGTTCTTCAAGGTTCAACTCAGTGCTTACTTAGACATACTTGCAAACAGTTCCCCCTCCCCGTTTTTCTTTTCTATATTCTATTTGGCAAAGGCCCTGATAGGGAGAAACGTCCAACTACAACCACAAATCCGTCTGTGCCCCCACCGTCTGTCCTCTTTGTAGCCGGCTCTGATGCGAGGGCTAATGAGAACTGTCAATCTGTCACTGTTGGCAGTAAAGTCACCTTTGGTCTCAGAGACACTGGGGCAGAGGTGACCCTGGTGCGTCCAGCCATGATAACCCCTGCCGATATCATACCAGGAAAGACTATGTCTATAACCGGGATTGGACGGGTCAGCCCTGCCGTGCCCATTACCCGTGTGTACCTGGACTGGGGAGCAGGGAAGGGACTGAGGGAAGTGGGAGTATCAGAGGCTATTCCCACCAATGTGTTGCTAGGCACGGACCTAGGGAGGATGGTGTCCCACTATGTTCCTACCTTGCAAGTAAATGATGCAGAGAAGGTGGAAGAAAGTGACCCACCTGAGATCCCGTGCGAGGAGGGAAAATATCCCAATGCACAGGACTGTAATTATATGGCAGCTGTGACCCGGAGTCAGGCTGCGGCTCAGACTCAGGCCCAGAGATTAGAGGATGAGTCTCAGACAGAACTGCCAGGACAGGAGGCCCATACTGTGGTCCCGGAGCCTCCATACATGGCAGACCCACCAAGGTCCCTGATAACAGACATTGAAAACTCAGCTTCAGACCAGGGCCTGGCAGTCACACTAGGCCAGGGCCTGCAGGCTGACCGTCACAGCTTCCAGGAGACCCTGCAGACAGATGTCAGTCTGGAGGAGCTCAGATGTCTTGCAGACCAACCCCCTGCTGCTTCTGACAAAGAGAGTATACTGGGACCAGGGCAGACTGTATACAGAGACTATCCCCACGGATACTACAGAATCTTGGGACTATGAACGGCGGCTGATCGTCCCTTATCCATTTAGGGAACAATTATTGAGGATTGCCCATGAAATTCTTTTGGCCGGACACCTTGGAATACAAAAGACTAAGGGTATGTGCACACGTCCGGATTTCTTGCAGAAATTTCCTGAAGAAAACCGGAAATTTTCTGCAAGAAATCCGCATTTTTTTTTTTGTGTTTTTTTTCCGTTTTTTTCGCGGTTTTTTTAGCATTCTGCAAGCGTAATTAGCTTGCAGAATGCTAAAGTTTTCCAAGCGATCTGTAGCATCGCTTGGAAAACTGACTGACAGGTTGGTCACACTTGTCAAACATACTGTTTGACAAGTGTGACCAACTTTTTACTATAGATGCCGCATCAATAGTAAAAGATAGAATGTTTAAAAATAATAAAAAAAATGGTTATACTCACCCAGACATCTCCTCAGCGGCGTCCGTTCCTCTTCCTATAGCTGGTGTGTGCGCGCAGGACCTTCCATGACGTCGCGGTCATGTGAGCGGTCACGTGAGCGGTCACATGACCGCTCACGACCAATCACAAGACAGTGACGTCATCACAGGTCCTTCACCGCACAGCAGCTATAGGAACCGAAGCGGCAGCATGCAGCGGTGAGGCGGGAAGACATCGAGGGTGAGTATAGGACTATTTTTTATTTTAATTCTTTTATTTTTGACCAATTATATGGTGCCCAGTGCGTGGAGGAGAGTCTCCTCTCCTCCACCCTGGGTACCAACCGCACATAATCTGCTTACTTCCCGCATGGTGTGCACAGCCCGTGTGGGAAGTAAGCAGATCAATGCTCTCCTAGGTGTGCGGAATCCCCGCAATTCCGCATTTTTAATGAACATGTTGCTTTTTTTTCCGCGATGCGATTTTTTCGCGGAAAAAATCGCAACATTTGCACAAAAAATGCGGAATACACTGTAAATAATAGGAGGCATATGTTAGCATTTTTTTTGCGTTTTTATCACGTTTTTATAGCGAAAAAACGCGAAAAAAACGCGAAAAATCCTGAACGTGTGCACATGGCCTAAAGCTCGCCTGACACATAACTTCTATTGGCCCAAGATGGGGACAGATATTGCCAATTACTGCCGATCATGTGTAGTTTGTCAGAGAGTTGGAAAGTCTGGGAATATACAGAAAGCTCCATTGATACCCCTGCCTGTGATCGATGAACCTTTCCAGCGAGTGGCTGTGGATATCATAGGGTCACTTGCAATCCCTAGCAGCTCTGGCAAAAAGTACATCCTCACGGTGGTGGACTATACTATGCTACACGATACCCGGAAGCTGTGGCACTGTCCTCCATCCGAGCAGACAAAGTGGCGGATGCTTTACTGACTGTGTTCTCTCGTGTGGGTGTCCCCAGGGAAATGTTAACCGATCAGGGAACCCAGTTCATGTCTGATCTGATGGAAAGCCTCTGTGTAAGAATACAAGTACAGCATTTTGTGGCCGGCGCCTATCATCCCCAAACCAACAGACTCTGCGAGCGTTTTAATGGAACATTAAAGCAAATGCTCAAAATGCTGGTGGAGACTGAAGGGAGAGACTGGGAGCGGTACCTCCCCCATCTGTTGTTTGCCTACAGAGAGGTACCCCAGGCATCTACTGGATTCTCCCACTTTGAACTGGTTTATGGGAGGAGGGTCAGGGGGCCACTTGATTTGATTAAGGACTGTTGGGAGGACGACCCCAGAACTACTGGAGTCTCAGTGGTATGTACTGCGGCTCAGAGAGAGAATGCAAAAACTGAGCAACCTGGCCCATGAGAACGTGACCCAGGCCCAAATCAACTAGAAGGTCTGGTACGACCGAAATGCCAGACTGAGGGCCTACGAGGAAGGGCAGAAGGTTTGAGTGTTGGTCCCTACGTTACAGAATAAATTGCAGGTCGCATGGGAGGGACCATACGCTGTACATAAGCGGCTAAATGATGTTAATTATGTGGTGACACTAGATGAGCATGCAAAGCATC